>NW_023503294.1:0-66262 GCF_014529535.1 Bradysia coprophila | reverse complement strand
GAAATTCGACGTTTAAATTAATTATTTTCCAAATGAAATTTCGACGTTTAAATTAATTATTTTCCAAACGATGAATTTCGACGTTTAAATTAATTATTTTCCAAATGACGAATTTCGACGTTTAAATTAATTATTTTCCAAATGAAATTTCGACGTTTAAATTAATTATTTTCCAAATGAAATTTCGACGTTTAAATTAATTATTTTCCAAACGATGAAATTTCGACGTTTAAATTAATTATTTTCCAAATGACGAATTTCGACGTTTAAATTAATTATTTTCCAAATGATGAATTTCGACGTTTAAATTAATTATTTTCCAAATGACAATTTCGACGTTTAAATTAATTATTTTCCAAAATGAAATTCGACGTTTAAATTAATTATTTTCCAAATGACGAATTTCGACGTTTAAATTAATTATTTTCCAAATGACGAATTTCGACGTTTAAATTAATTATTTTCCAAAATGAAATTTCGACGTTTAAATTAATTATTTTCCAACGATGAAATTCGACGTTTAAATTAATTATTTTCCAAAATGAAATTTCGACGTTTAAATTAATTATTTTCCAAACGATGAATTCGACGTTTAAATTAATTATTTTCCAAATGACGAATTTCGACGTTTAAATTAATTATTTTCCAAACGATGAAATTCGACGTTTAAATTAATTATTTTCCAAATGACGAATTCGACGTTTAAATTAATTATTTTCCAAAATGAAATTCGACGTTTAAATTAATTATTTTCCAAACGATGAATTTCGACGTTTAAATTAATTATTTTCCAAAATGACGAATTCGACGTTTAAATTAATTATTTTCCAAATGACGAATTTCGACGTTTAAATTAATTATTTTCCAAACGATGAAATTCGACGTTTAAATTAATTATTTTCCAAACGATGAATTTCGACGTTTAAATTAATTATTTTCCAAACGATGAAATTTCGACGTTTAAATTAATTATTTTCCAAATGACGAATTCGACGTTTAAATTAATTATTTTCCAAACGATGAAATTCGACGTTTAAATTAATTATTTTCCAAACGATGAAATTCGACGTTTAAATTAATTATTTTCCAAACGATGAAATTCGACGTTTAAATTAATTATTTTCAAAACGAATTGAACGATCGTTTAAATTAATTATTTTCCAAACGATGAAATTCGACGTTTAAATTAATTATTTTCCAAATGACGAATTTCGACGTTTAAATTAATTATTTTCCAAACGATGAATTCGACGTTTAAATTAATTATTTTCCAAACGATGAATTCGACGTTTAAATTAATTATTTTCCAAACGATGAAATTCGACGTTTAAATTAATTATTTTCCAAATGACGAATTTCGACGTTTAAATTAATTATTTTCCAAACGATGAAATTCGACGTTTAAATTAATTATTTTCCAAACGATGAAATTCGACGTTTAAATTAATTATTTTCCAAACGTGAAATTCGACGTTTAAATTAATTATTTTCCAAACGATGAAATTCGACGTTTAAATTAATTATTTTCCAAACGATGAATTCGACGTTTAAATTAATTATTTTCCAAATGACGAATTTCGACGTTTAAATTAATTATTTTCCAAACGATGAAATTCGACGTTTAAATTAATTATTTTCCAAAATGAAATTCGACGTTTAAATTAATTATTTTCCAAACGATGAATTCGACGTTTAAATTAATTATTTTCCAAACGATGAATTCGACGTTTAAATTAATTATTTTCCAAATGACGAATTTCGACGTTTAAATTAATTATTTTCCAAAATGAAATTCGACGTTTAAATTAATTATTTTCCAAAATGAAATTCGACGTTTAAATTAATTATTTTCCAAACGATGAAATTCGACGTTTAAATTAATTATTTTCCAAATGACGAATTTCGACGTTTAAATTAATTATTTTCCAAACGATGAAATTCGACGTTTAAATTAATTATTTTCCAAACGATGAAATTCGACGTTTAAATTAATTATTTTCCAAACGATGAAATTCGACGTTTAAATTAATTATTTTCCAAATGACGAATTTCGACGTTTAAATTAATTATTTTCCAAACGATGAAATTCGACGTTTAAATTAATTATTTTCCAAACGATGAATTCGACGTTTAAATTAATTATTTTCCAAACGATGAAATTCGACGTTTAAATTAATTATTTTCCAAACGATGAAATTCGACGTTTAAATTAATTATTTTCCAAACGATGAAATTCGACGTTTAAATTAATTATTTTCCAAATGACGAATTTCGACGTTTAAATTAATTATTTTCCAAACGATGAAATTCGACGTTTAAATTAATTATTTTCCAAACGATGAAATTCGACGTTTAAATTAATTATTTTCCAAACGATGAATTCGACGTTTAAATTAATTATTTTCCAAACTGAAATTCGACATCAAACGAATTCGACGTTTAAATTAATTATTTTCCAAATGACGAATTCGACGTTTAAATTAATTATTTTCCAAACGATGAAATTCGACGTTTAAATTAATTATTTTTCCAAACGATGAAATTCGACGTTTAAATTAATTATTTTCCAAACGATGAATTCGACGTTTAAATTAATTATTTTCCAAACGACGAATATTCGGACGCTTTAAATTAATTATTTTCCAAAACCGATGAAATTCGACGTTTAAATTAATTATTTTCCAAACGATGAAATTCGACGTTTTAAATTAATTATTTTCCAAACGATGAAATTCGACGTTTAAATTAATTATTTTCCAAACGATGAAATTCGACGCTTTAAATTAATTATTTTCCAAACGATGAAATTCGACGTTTAAATTAATTATTTTCCAAACGATGAAATTCGACGTTTAAATTAATTATTTTCCAAACGATGAAATTCGACGTTTAAATTAATTATTTTCCAAACGATGAAATTGCGACGTTTAAATTAATTATTTTCCAAACGATGAAATTCGACGTTTAAATTAATTATTTTCCAAACGATGAATTCGACGTTTAAATTAATTATTTTCCAAACGATGAAATTCGACGTTTAAATTAATTATTTTCCAACGATGAAATTCGACGTTTAAATTAATTATTTTCCCAAATGACGAATTTCGACGCTTTAAATTAATTATTTTCCAAACGATGAAATTCGACGTTTAAATTAATTATTTTCCAAAACGATGAAATTCGACGTTTAAATTAATTATTTTCCAAACGATGAAATTCGACGTTTAAAATTAATTATTTTCCAAACGATGAAATTCGAACGTTTAAATTAATTATTTTCCAACGATGAAATTCGACGTTTAAATTAATTATTTTCCCAAACGATGAAATTCGACGTTTAAATTAATTATTTTCCAAAACGATGAAATTCGACGTTTAAATTAATTATTTTCCAAAACGATGAAATTCGACGTTTAAATTAATTATTTTCCAAACGATGAAATTCGACGTTTAAATTAATTATTTTCCAAACGATGAAATTCGACGTTTAAATTAATTATTTTCCAACGATGAAAATTCGACGTTTAAATTAATTATTTTCCAAACGATGAAATTCGACGTTTAAATTAATTATTTTCCAAACGATGAAATTCGACGTTTAAATTAATTATTTTCCAAACGATGAAATTCGACGTTTAAATTAATTATTTTCCAAACGATGAAATTCGACGTTTAAATTAATTATTTTCCAAACGATGAAATTCGACGTTTAAATTAATTATTTTCCATGAAATTTCGACGCTTAATTAATATTTTCAAACGATGAAATTCGACGTTTAAATTAATTATTTTCCAAACGATGAAATTCGACGTTTAAATTAATTATTTCCAAATGAGAATTTCGACGTTTAAATTAATTATTTTCCAAACGATGAAATTCGACGTTTAAATTAATTATTTTCCAAATGACGAAATTCGACGTTTAAATTAATTATTTTCCAAACGATGAAATTCGACGTTAAATTAATTATTTTCCAAACGATGAAATTCGACGTTTAAATTAATTATTTCCAAACGATGAAATTCGACGTTTAAATTAATTATTTTCCAAAACGATGAAATTCGACGTTTAAATTAATTATTTTTCCAAAGATGACGAATTTCGACGCTTTAAATTAATTATTTTCCAAACGATGAAATTCGACGTTTAAATTTTAATTATTTTTTCCAAACGATGAAATTCGACGTTTAAATTAATTATTTTCCAAAACGATGAAATTCGACGTTTAAATTAATTATTTTCCAAACGATGAAATTCGACGTTTAAATTAATTATTTTCCAAACGATGAATTCGACGTTAAATTTTCCGATGAAATCGACGTTTAAATTAATTATTTTCCAAAGACGATTGAAATTCGACGTTTTTTAAATTTAATTATTTTCCAAACGATGAAATTCGAACGTTTAAATTAATTATTTTCCAAACGATGAAATTCGACGTTTTAAATTAATTATTTTCCAAACGATGAAATTCGACGTTTAAATAATTATTTTCCAAACGATGAAATCGACGTTAAATTAATTATTTTCCAAATGACGAATTTCGACGCTTAAATTAATTATTTTCCAAACATGAAATTCGACGTTTAAATTAATTATTTTCCAAACGATGAAATTCGACGTTTAAATTAATTATTTTTCCAAACGATGAAATTCGACCGTTTAAATTAATTATTTTCCAAATGACGAATTTCCGACGTTTAAATAATTATTTTCCCAAACGATGAAATTCGACGTTTAAATTAATTATTTTCCAAACGATGAAATTCGACGTTTAAATTAATTATTTTCCAAACGATGAAATTCGACGTTTAAATTAATTATTTTCCAAAATGACGAATTTCGACGCTTAAAATTAATTATTTTCCAAACGATGAAATTCGACGTTTAAATTAATTATTTTCCAAACGATGAAATTCGACGTTTAAATTAATTATTTCCAAAACGATGAAATTCGGACCGTTTAAATTAATTATTTTCCAAACGATGAAATTCGACGTTTAAATTAATTATTTTCCAAACGATGAAATTCGACGTTAAAATTAATTATTTTCAAACGATGAAATTCGACGTTTAAATTAATTATTTTCCAAACGATGAAATTCGACGTTAAATTAATTATTTTCCAAACGATGAAATTCGACGTTTAAATTAATTATTTTCCAAACGATGAAATTCGACTTTAAATTAATTATTTCCAAATGACGAATTTCGACGCTTAAAATTAATTATTTTCCAAACGATGAAATTCGACGTTTAAATTAATTATTTTCCAAACGATGAAATTCGACGTTTAAATTAATTATTTTTCCAAACGATGAAATTCGACGTTTAAATTAATTATTTTCCAAAACGATGAAATTCGACGTTTAAATTAATTATTTTCCAAACGATGAAATTCGACGTTTAAATTAATTATTTTCCAAACGATGAAATTCGACGTTTAAATTAATTATTTTCCAAACGATGAAATTCGACGTTTAAATTAATTATTTTCCAAAACGATTTGTAAAATTTCGACGCTTAAATTAATTATTTCCAAACGATGAAATTCGACGTTTAAATTAATTATTTTCCAAACGATGAAATTCGACGTTTAAATTAATTATTTTCAATTTCCAAAACGATGAAATTCCGACGTTTAAATTAATTATTTTCCAAACGATGAAATTCGACGTTTAAATTAATTATTTTCCAAACGATGAAATTCGACGTTTAAATTAATTATTTTCCAAATGAAAGACGTAAATTAATTATTCCAAACATGAAATTCGACGTTTAAATTAATTATTTTCCAAACGAATGAAATTCGACGTTTAAATTAATTATTTCCAAACGATGAAATTCGACGTTTAAATTAATTATTTTCCAAACGATGAAATTCGACCGTTTAAATTAATTATTTTCCAAACGATGAAATTCGACGTTTAAACGTTAAATTATATTTCCAAACCGATGAAATTCGACGTTTAAATTAATTATTTTCCAAACGATGAAATTCGACGTTTAAATTAATTATTTTCCAAACGATGAAATTCGACGTTTAAATTAATTATTTTCCAAACGATGAAATTCGACGTTTAAATTAATTATTTTCCAAAATGACGAATTCGACGCTTTAAATTAATTATTTTCCAAACGATGAATCGACGTTTAAATTAATTATTTCAAAAATGAAATTCGACGTTAACGATTAAATTTATTTTCCAAACGATGAAATTCGACGTTTAAATTAATTATTTTCCAAACGATGAAATTCGACGTTTAAATTAATTATTTTCCAAATGACGAATTCGACGCTTAAATTAATTATTTTTCCAAACGATGAAATTCGACGTTTAAATTAATTATTTTCCAAACGATTGAAATTCGACGTTTAAATTAATTATTTTCCAAACGATGAAATTCGACGTTTAAATTAATTATTTTCCAAACGATGAAATTTCGACGTTTAAATTAATTATTTTCCAAACGATGAAATTCGACGTTAAATTATTATTTTCCGAGATGACGATGATGAAATTCGACGTTTAAATTAATTATTTTCCAAACGATGAAATTCGACGTTTAAATTAATTATTTTCCAAACGATGAAATTCGACGTTTAAATTAATTATTTTCCAAATGACGAAATTTCGACGTTTAAATTAATTATTTTCCAAATGACTGAATTCGACGTTTAAATTAATTATTTTCCAAACGATGAAATTCGACGTTTAAATTAATTATTTTCCAAACGATGAAATTCGACGTTAAATTAATTATTTTCCAAATGACGAATTTCGACGCTTAAATTAATTATTTTCCAAACGATGAAATTCGACGTTTAAATTAATTATTTTCCAAACGATGAAATTCGACGTTTAAATTAATTATTTTCCAAACGATGAAATTCGACGTTTAAATTAATTATTTTTCCAAATGACGAATTTCGACGCTTTAAATTAATTATTTTCCAAACGATGAAATTCGACGTTTAAATTAATTATTTTCCAAACGATGAAATTCGACGTTTAAATTAATTATTTTCAAAACGATGAAATTCGACGTTTAAATTAATTATTTTCCAAACGATGAAATTCGACGTTTAAATTAATTATTTTCCAAACGATGAAATTCGACGTTTAAATTAATTATTTTTCCAAATGACGAATTTTCGACGCTTAAATTAATTATTTCCATAAATCGGTTAAATTAATATTCGACGAATTCCAAACGATGAAATTCGACGTTTAAATTAATTATTTTCCAAACGATGAAATTCGACGTTTAAATTAATTATTTTCCAAACGATGAAATTCGACGTTTAAATTAATTATTTTCCAAACGATGAAATTTCGACGTTTAAATTAATTATTTTCCAAACGATGAAATTCGACGTTTAAATTAATTATTTTCCAAACGATGAAATTCGACGTTTAAATTAATTATTTTCAAATGAAATTCGACGCTTAAATTAATTATTTTCCAAACGATGAAATTCGACGTTTAAATTAATTATTTTCCAAACGATGAAATTCGACGTTTAAATATTATTTTCAAAATGACGAAAATTCGACGCTTAAATTAATTATTTTCCAAACGATGAAATTCGACGTTTAAATTAATTATTTTCCAAACGATGAAATTCGACGTTTAAATTAATTATTTTCCAAACGATGAAAATTCGACGTTTAAATTAATTATTTTCCAAAATGACGAATTTCGACGCTTAAATTAATTATTTTCCAAACGATGAAATTCGACGTTTAAATTAATTATTTTTCAACGATGAATTCGATTTAATTAATTTCAATGACGTTTAAATTAATTATTTTCCAAACGGAATCGACGAATTATCCGATGATCGACTTTAAATTAATTATTTTCAAACGATGAAATTCGACGTTTAAATTAATTATTTTCCAAACGATGAAATTCGACGTTTTAAATTAATTATTTTCCAAACGATGAAATTCGACGTTTAAATTAATTATTTTCCAAATGACGAATTTCGACGCTTAATAATATAATTATTAAATTAATTCCAAACGATGAAATTCGACGTTAAATTAATTATTTTCAAACGAAAATGACGAAAATATTCCGACGATTTAAAATTTTCAATTATTTCCAAATGACGAAATTTCGGACGCTTTAAATTAATTATTTTCCAAACGATGAAACGAAATAATAAACGATGAAATTCGACGTTTAAAATTAATTATTTTCCAAATGCGATTGACAAATTCCGAGACCGTTTAAAATTAATTATTTTCCAAACGATGAAATTCGACGTTTAAATTAATTATTTTCCAAACATGAAATTCGACGTTTAAATTATTATTTTCCAAATCGATTGAAATTTCGACGCTTTAAATTAATTATTTTCCAACGATGAAATTCGACGTTTAAATTAATTATTTTCCAAACGATGAAATTCGACGTTTAAATTAATTATTTTCAAATCGACTGAATTCGACGTTAAATTAATTATTTTCCAAACGATGAAATTCGACGTTTAAATTAATTATTTTCCAAACGATGAAATTCGACGTTTAAATTAATTATTTTCCAAACGATGAAATTCGGACGTTTAAATTAATTATTTTCCAAATGACGAATTTCGACGCTTAAATTAATTATTTTCCAAACGATGAAATTCGACGTTTAAATTAATTATTTTCCAAACGATGAAATTCGACGTTTAAATAATTATTTTCCAAACGATGAAATTCGACGTTTAAATTAATTATTTCCAAACGATAATTCGACGTTTAATTAATTATTTTCCAAACGATGAAATTCGACGTTTAAAAATAAAATGAAATTCGACTTAATTAATTATTTTCCAAATGACGAATTTCGACGCTTAAATTAATTATTTTCCAAACGATGAAATTTCGACGTTTAAATTAATTATTTTCCAAACGATGAAATTCGACGTTTAAATTAATTATTTTCACGATGAAATTCGACGTTTAATTATTTAAGATGATTCCGTTTAATTATTTTTCCAAACGATGAAATTCGACGTTTAAATTAATTATTTTCCAAACGATGAAATTCGACGTTTAAATTAATTATTTTCCAAATGACGAATTTCGACGCTTAAATTAATTATTTTCCAAACGATGAAATTCGACGTTTTAAATTAATTATTTTCCAAACGATGAAATTCGACGTTTAAATTAATTATTTTCAATGAATTCGACGTTAAATTAATTATTTTCCAAACGATGAAATTCGACGTTTAAATTAATTATTTTCCAAACGATGAAATTCGACGTTTAAATTAATTATTTTCCAAACGATGAAATTCGACGTTTAAATTAATTATTTTCCAAATGACGAATTTCGACGCTTAAATTAATTATTTTCCAAACGATGAAATTCGACGTTTAAATTAATTATTTTCCAAACGATGAAATTCGACGTTTAAATTAATTATTTTCCAATGACGAATTCGACGCTTAATTAATTATTTTCCAAACGATGAAATTCGACGTTTAAATTAATTATTTTCCAAACGATGAAATTCGACGTTTAAATTAATTATTTTCCAAACGATGAAATTCGACGTTTAAATTAATTATTTTCCAAATGACGAATTTCGACGCTTAAATTAATTATTTTCCAAACGATGAATTCGACGTTAAATTAATTATTTCCGATGAATTCGACCAAATTCGACGTTTTAAATTAATTATTTTCCAAACGATGAAATTCGACGTTTAAATTAATTATTTTCAAACGATGAAATTCGACGTTAAATTAATTATTTCCAAACGATGAAAATTCGACGTTTAAATTAATTATTTTCCAAACGATGAAATTCGACGTTTAAATTAATTATTTTCCAAACGATGAAATTCGACGTTTAAATTAATTATTTTCCAAACGATGAAATTCGACGTTTAAATTAATTATTTCCAAACGATGAAATTCGACGTTTAAATTAATTATTTTCCAAACGATGAAATTCGACGTTTAAATTAATTATTTTCCAAAAAATCGACGTAAATTAAATGACGAATTTCGACGCTTAAATTAATTATTTTCCAAACGATGAAATTCGACGTTTAAATTAATTATTTTCCAAACGATGAAATTCGACGTTTAAATTAATTATTTTCCAAACGATGAAATTCGACGTTTAAATTAATTATTTTCAACATGAAATTCGACGTTAATAATATTTCAAACGATAATTCGACGTTTAAATTAATTATTTTCCAAACGATGAAATTCGACGTTTAAATTAATTATTTTCCAAATGACGAATTTCGGACGCTTAAATTAATTATTTTCCAAACGATGAAATTCGACGTTTTAAAATTAATTATTTTCCAAACGATGAAATTCGAATCCGTTTAAATTAATTATTTTCCAAACGATGAAATTCGACGTTTAAATTAATTATTTTCCAAATGACGAATTTCGACGCTTAAATTAATTATTTTCCAAACGATGAAATTCGACGTTTAAATTAATTATTTTCCGAAACGATGAAATTCGACGTTTAAATTAATTATTTTCCAAATGATCGACAAAAAAACGATGAAATTCGACGTTTAAATTAATTATTTTCCAAACGATGACAATTTCCGACGCTTTAAATTAATTATTTTCCAAACGATGAAATTCGACGTTTAAATTAATTATTTTCCAAACGATGAGAATTCGACGTTTAAATTAATTATTTTCCAAACGATGAAATTCGACGTTTAAATTAATTATTTTCCAAACGATGAAATTCGACGTTTAAATTAATTATTTTCCAAATGACGAATTTCGACGCTTAAATTAATTATTTTCCAAACGATGAAATTCGACGTTTAAATTAATTATTTTCCAAACGATGAAATTCGACGTTTAAATTAATTATTTTCCAAACGATGAAATTCGACGTTTAAATTAATTATTTCCAAATGACGAATTTCGACGCTTAAATTAATTATTTCCAAACGATGAAATTCGACGTTTAAATTAATTATTTTCCAAACGATTGAAATTCGACGTTTAAATTAATTATTTTCCAAACGATGAAATTCGACGTTTAAATTAATTATTTTCCAAATGACGAATTTCGACGCTTAAATTAATTATTTTCCAAACGATGAAATTCGACGTTTAAATTAATTATTTTCCAAATGACGAATTTCGACGCTTAAATTAATTATTTTCCAAACGATGAAATTCGACGTTTAAATTAATTATTTTCCAAACGATGAAATTCGACGTTTAAATTAATTATTTTCCAAATGACGAATTTCGACGCTTAAATTAATTATTTCCAAACGATGAAATTCGACGTTTAAATTAATTATTTTCCAAACGATGAAATTCGACGTTTAAATTAATTATTTTCCAAACGATGAAATTCGACGTTTAAATTAATTATTTTCCAAACGATGAAATTCGACGTTTAAATTAATTATTTTCCAAACGATGAAATTCGACGTTTAAATTAATTATTTTCCAAATGACGAATTTCGACGCTTAAATTAATTATTTTCCAAACGATGAAATTCGACGTTTAAATTAATTATTTTCCAAACGATGAAATTCGACGTTTAAATTAATTATTTTCCAAACGATGAAATTCGACGTTTAAATTAATTATTTTCCAAATGACGAATTTCGACGCTTAAATTAATTATTTTCCAAACGATGAAATTCGACGTTTAAATTAATTATTTTCCAAACGATGAAATTCGACGTTTAAATTAATTATTTTCCAAACGATGAAATTCGACGTTTAAATTAATTATTTTCCAAACGATGAAATTCGACGTTTAAATTAATTATTTTCCAAACGATGAAATTCGACGCCTTTACTCAATATGATAGCTCTTGTTATCATGTTTGTGAGAGAAAATATAATAAATTTGCTCAAACATTGCGATGATGAATGATGGAAAATCCAATACGAAATGCAAGACTAAAATTCCTATTCCACCTCCTCAGCTGCAGTCAATAGTTTATTGGAAAGTATCAATGAAAAGGATGAGTACGTGCGGAACGCAGTGGAAAATGCATTGTTCCGTATGATCGAGAATCGACCGAATATCACCATTACCGCTCTGTGTGAGTTCAAAATTAAGCAGCCCAAGTTAAGCGACCAGGCAACTGTTATCATATTACGGTTAGACTCATTTTTCTTTACAAATCGACTTAAACATGATGTACAACTGACTCTCTAATTCCACCAGAGTCTTTGAAAAGTTCACATTAACCGACTTGAAACATTTGAACGATGAGGCGCTGATGAAACTGATCAACTTTACGATTACTGAAATCACGAAGACGACGGACCAGTGTACGCCAATACAAAAACCTGGTGGTGAGATAATCGTTGCTTTGGGACGCGTGCATTGTCAAAAGGTACACGACTTCGGCATTCGTTTATCCATGGTAACTCATTCCAAAATCAAAATTCTCCGCAGGTTCTCGACGAGCTGTTCAGTCATCTGCAAAATGGTCAAGTTAGTCATTTTATGATTTTACACTGTATGGGTGCGATCGCTTCGGTGAATGTACTGGGAGTGACTGGCTCCATCAAATCAACGTTGGAGACCATTTTGCCCACATTGAGTATGATAAAATTGGATCACGTTAAGCAGGCATTTGCATTCGCAATCGGACGATTCGCTGAAGCCATGTCCGAGTATTTATCACGCAACGATAACGAATCAACGGTTGAAGACATTAGTGCTGAATTGGCCATTGCCTATGAAGTGTTGATACATCAATGGTTACCCAGCCGTGAGTTGAAGGTTTCGTCGGAAATATTACAGGCACTGTCTTACATGTATCCATTGCTGTCGAAAGAGAAGATACGAGACCAAGCGAATAAGGTCATTCTGCAAATTCTTAGCTTCTACAGAAGGTCAATGGACCGTAATGCCATCACACAGCTGTTGGCTTCCGTCCTGAAAACGACTATCGACAACGATCCGAAAACCATAGATCCTCTGTCGGATGGCGTCATATCCACATTGTTTGATTTGGTGTGCGTCAATCCGGACTATGAAAAACCGCAAAAGGTGAAAAGCCACTATGAATCTCTGCGCTGTTTCGATTTACTGGTCGAAACCTATGCAACGAAAATATTCGACATGCTCGGCCAGCAAATGCGTAGCAACAATGAACGGGAACGCATCAAATCGCTGTTAGTGTTGACACACCTGACCAACACATGCCATCATTTGGTATCGCCGAAAAGTGGCGATTTTATGCCACTGCTCAAGACCTTGATTCAACAAGAAAAGAACGTCAAAATGAAAATGATTCTGCTGAAGACGATCGTTGCATTGACGCAGAAATCGTTGATTGACGACAAAGAATTTGTTAAATTCATCTTGCGTAACAGTTGTAAGTTGAACAAATTTAACCAGGACCATGGAACAGCGGACGAACATAATGACTTCACACTTGCCTGCAACAATTCCCTGTATATGCTGGCGACAACCGTCGGCACAGTCGACGATATATTGAAAAGAGAATTACTCTACCATTATTTAGTCGTCGAGTACACGGACATCTGCAGCAGTATCGCTAAATGTTTGAGCAAATTATTTTCGAAAAACGCCGCCGTTCCGGAAGAATCGAAAAGTGAAAACGATGAAACCGGTAAAACATCAATACCCGGCCCGGAAGCCGTACTAGCTCGTTCATTGACACTGATGGGCAATACCAGCAACACGAAACAGATCGAAAACATTCTGTCATTTTTGAAGTACTATGCTCCGTGCGTCAATAAATTCCTGCAGCCGAGATGGTTGGAGAAGATTCCCGAACTGATTCTCTGTTTGACCAAGAGCATTATCGATTTTGACGAGAAATTGTTTGAGTTTCTTCGAGTGACAATCAAAGACGTTGATGATTACAAGTTTGCCGAATCCTTAGCGAACAAACTGGCAGATCAAATAGTTCTCTATCCGATGAGTCCGCCTCCGGGCGAATATTTCGTTCCGAAATTCAATCAGGAAAAGGGTATGCTGATGAAGATGCTTGGTACGGCGTTACAGTACGTGACTGACATACAATCGATTGAGAGCAAAATTGATCTGATATTCCACATAGTGCGACAGGAGCGAGTGATCGACAAGAGTTCATCGAACGGTGAAGTCGAAACTATTCTAATCGATGCAGCCCGGTCGCTGGGATTCATTTCGAAAGTTCATTTAGACATTGTGCTGAAGAAAGTGAACTCGCTGATACAGGAAGAGGGCAGCAAAAAGTCGCCGGGCAGTTTCTTTGCCGGTTTGAATTTCATGAAAGACAATCAGAAGGAAAATGATTTGCTGAAAATTAATATTTTGGCTGTCGAATCCTATGCACACATCGTTCAAATAGCACCACACGAAGCAGTATTGAAAGATATCGATTCGAAGATGGTCAATTATCTGTACAAGCAGCTGTGTGAATCCAAAGATTTTACAGTCAGAAAATGCGTTTTGTCCTCGTTGTTGATAATATCGGAACAGATTCTAATTGCTAAAGACATCGGATGTGATTTGACAATGCGAACTCAACTGCTGGATCAACTGTTGCTTATTGATTCGTCCACGGAAAATCTGCCCCTTTTTCCAGTCATTTTAAAAATTGCCACCAATTTGGTCAAAATACCGTTGCAATCGCACGACGATCAAGTCAAAATTCAGACTTTCTTCGAAGAATCCTGCCGGAAATTCTTTTCGATTGCTCAGCTACTGAAAAACAAATTCGATTCAGTGGAGGACGATGAACGGAACAGCTTGCTGGCAAAGTATTTGAATCTGTCGTTGCCGGAATTGAATGCATTTCTGAAGGCCGTATTCGAACAGAACGCATCGCCATCGGTATTGGATGACGTGAATTCGGTGTTGGAGGTGTGGATCAGGGATAAAAATAGTGAAGTGCGTATATGCGCTGGACATGTAATGAACAATTCGTTGGAGGTGAGTCCAGTGTTAAGAGTGATATCTCCAAATCTTCAGGTGATCTTTTTAAACTTTGGGAACAAGCGGTCTCCGATTTTTATGAGTGATAGCTCATTGGATTCGTCTTTCAATTCTAAGAAACACGTATCTTTTACTTTTTCTAAAAAAAAAATATTTTCTGTGAAAATCGTTCAAAAGTGAAGACATGTCAGAGGGTACCGAAAACAGTTTTTCGACAATAACTCAAGAAAAAATGATTTTAAATTGTTGTAATGTTGTACGAATGTCGGCCTTGGAAAGACCTACAGGTAGAGTATACGCACCTCTTGGTGCGAGTAGATCCACGAGAGTTATGACTAAAAATGTAGTGAATGTTCGGAGAGGCCGCCTTCTCTGCAGCTTCGATGTTCCACGAAACTGAGTATGGTGTGTTGTAGCTGGCCTCACCCACTATCGTTCCACATATAAATGAACCCAGTACTGTTGTGCTGCAAGCCCACAGAAGTCTTAGTAAACGAGCCATCAGAACAGTCGGAGCGTCTGCTGCGACTGAGCCCCGTACAAACCCGTATATCTATTGCGTACGTGACCCTAGTGCGTCTGTCACCCTACTTTGACCGTAGACCTATTGCACCCGTAAACGTAGTTGAAGTCAAATTATTATGAAATGTGTACATCTTAGAAATTGTGCATAGCGCAATTACGAAGCCCCGTACGACGTTCCTTTCAAATAAAACAAAAATTTCAAATAGCCCTAAAATTTAAATTTATTTAGTATAAATACACATAGGGCCTAGTATCGGCCTCAGTCCGAGGATCCAAATTTTTTTTTTTTCAACTACATTCTATTCGGCCTTCGATTACCTTCCAAATGAAACAAAAAATACGAAAAACGGATGAAATTTGCTCGAGTTATATTCAAAATACACATAGGGCCCTAGTAGCGGCCTTAGTCCGAGGACCCAAATTTAATTTTTTTTCAACAACATTCTATTCGGCCTTTGATTACCTTCCAAATGAAACACAAATTACGAAAAACGGATGAAATTTGCTCGAGTTATATGTAAAATACACATAGGGCCCTAGTAACGGCCTTAGGCCAAGGACCCAATTTTTTTTTTTCAACAACATTCTATTCAGCCTTCGATTACCTTCTAAATCAAACAAAAATTACGAAAGACGGATGAAATTTACTCGAGTTATATGTGAAATACACATAGGGCCCTAGTACCGTCCTTAGTCCGAGGACCCAAATTTAATTTTTTTTTCAACAACATTCTATTCGGCCTTTGATTACCTTCCAAATGAAACACAAATTACGAAAAACGGATGAAATTTACTCGAGTTATATGTGAAATACACATAGGGCCCTAGTACCGTCCTTAGTCCGAGGACCCAAATTTAATTTTTTTTTCAACAACATTCTATTCGGCCTTTGATTACCTTCCAAATGAAACAAAAATTACAAAAAACGGATGAAATTTGCTCGAGTTATATGTAAAATACACATAGGGCCCTAGTAGCGGCCTTAGGCCAAGGACCCAAATTTAATTTTTTTTCAACAACATTCTATTCGGCCTTTGATTACCTTCCAAATGAAACACAAATTACGAAAAACGGATGAAATTTACTCGAGTTATATGTGAAATACACATAGGGCCCTAGTACCGTCCTTAGTCCGAGGACCCAAATTTAATTTTTTTTTCAACAACATTCTATTCGGCCTTTGATTACCTTCCAAATGAAACAAAAATTACAAAAAACGGATGAAATTTGCTCGAGTTATATGTAAAATACACATAGGGCCCTAGTAACGGCCTTAGTCCAAGGACCCAAATTTAATTTTTTTCAACAACATTCTATTCGGCCTTTGATTACCTTCCAAATGAAACACAAATTACGAAAAACGGATGAAATTTGCTCGAGTTATATGTAAAATACACATAGGGCCCTAGTAACGGCCTTAGTCCAAGGACCCAAATTTAATTTTTTTCAACAACATTCTATTCGGCCTTTGATTACCTTCCAAATGAAACACAAATTACGAAAAACGGATGAAATTTACTCGAGTTATATGTGAAATACACATAGGGCCCTAGTAGCGGCCTTAGTCCGAGGACCCAAATTTAATTTTTTTTTCAACAACATTCTATTCGGCCTTTGATTACCTTCCAAATGAAACAAAAATTACGAAAAACGGATGAAATTTGCTCGAGTTATATGTAAAATACACATAGGGCCCTAGTAGCGGCCTTAGTCCGAGGACCCAAATTTAATTTTTTTCAACAACATTCTATTCGGCCTTTGATTACCTTCCAAATGAAACACAAATTACGAAAAACGGATGAAATTTGCTCGAGTTATATGTAAAATACACATAGGGCCCTAGTAACGGCCTTAGTCCAAGGACCCAAATTTAATTTTTTTTTCAACAACATTCTATTCGGCCTTTGATTACCTTCCAAATGAAACACAAATTACGAAAAACGGATGAAATTTGCTCGAGTTATATGTAAAATACACATAGGGCCCTAGGGCCTTAGTCCAAGGACCCAAATTTAATTTTTTTTTCAACAACATTCTATGCGGTGTTCGATTGTCTTTCAAATGAAACAAAAATTACGAAAAACGGATGAAATTTACTCGAGTTGTATGTAAAATACGCATAGGGCCCTAGTAGCGGCCTTAGTCCGAGGACCCAAATTTAATTTTTGTTTCAACAACTTTCTATTCGGCGTTCGATTACCTTCCAAATGAAACAAAAATTACGAAAAACGGATGAAAGTTACTCGAGTTGTATGTAAAATACGCATAGGGCCCTAGTAGTGGCCTTAGTCCAAGGACCCAAATTTAATTTTTTTTTCAACAACATTCTATTCGGCGTTCGATTACCTTCCAAATGAAACAAAAATTACGAAAAACGGATTAAATTTACTTGAGTTCTATGTAAAATACACATAGGGCCCTAGTAGCTTTTCACTTCTAAGGCCCTAACTCACGGTCCACTCACCCGATTTTAAAAAACTTTTTTTTTCCTGGATTGGTATTGACAATACCTATCATTTGCTGTGTCATTTACATTTCCATCGTTTATTTTGCCATAAATATCACCAAAAGACCTTAAATCACTTAGGTGGCCCTAACTCACGAAGGGCCGACCCTAATTTGCCCATCTTCGAACTTAGCCTCACTATTTTGACTATCTTTCAGGGAAAAAAAATTTTGAAATCGGATTTGATTTACTCAAGATATCGACGTGACGGACAGACGGCCCAAATTTTTATTGCGGATTCGTCATCTATGAACATAGGCAAACACTTTGCCCTTACCGTCTGCTTCGAATTCGATCAATTACACACGGCATCGTAATCCTATAAGCCCCATTGTACTTCGTACGGGGCTAAAAAGTTGGGGCCAAAATGTAATTTTTTTCCTTCTTTCTGAGGGCCCAACTGCCAGAACAGCGTCTGGAACGGTACTATGGCAGTCATTTTTTATCGTCAACTTTTACGTTATAATTTCTTGAGTTATTGTCGAAAAACTGTTTTGGGTAACCTCTGACATGTCTTCACTTTTGAACGCTTTTCACAGAAAACCATTTTTTTTAAAGAAAAAGCGAAAGATACGTGTTTCCTAGAATTGAAATACGAATCCAACGAGCTATCACTCATTAAAATCGGAGACCGCTTGTTCCCCAATCACCTGAAGATTTGGCGATATCACTCTTAAATGGAAAATATTGCACAAATTGTCTGACCGTAACGTTCTAGGTTTATATAAAAACCGTGAAAATTGGCTGTGAGGCTCCATCAAAATTTAATCAAACCGGTGCAATGTTGGGAAAAATCGTCCCAAGGTAAGTGACCTGCGTTGTCATTTTCTTTCAGGCATTCGACTTACTCACACACTGTATTCTCTACCAGATGCATCGATTCAAATGCAACGGTACGACAAACATCCATCGATATCCTACAGAAAATCCTGGAAATTTCTTGCATCTACGAGTCGCTAACAATAGCTGACGGTGAAACGGACTGGGTGAAGGAATTGCATCGCATACGGAATGAAATCATCACCGATGATCCGAAAGAGATTTACCTTTTAGCTAGCGATATAGCCCGCATCATCGCGCAGAGAATAACCAATTTCCAGTACATGCAATTCGCTAAAACGTTGCTGTACTGCTTACATGATACGGAAGAGAGTTCGGCTATCGGAGCATCGGTTGTGTTGAAGTTTTTCATGCAACTGAAGGGAGCAGAACTCTTCCATTCTATACCCGAATATGTCAAGGACGCCCTAGCCGTATGTTTTGAACATTGAAATTCTGTTTTGATGAATGATCGACCGGTCTGGCTTTTCAGGCTATCAATACTTGCTCGATCGCAAGAGCCAGAAGTGGCGTGCTGAAATCGCTGGTTGCGCTGACAAAACATCATCCGAAATTGGTATGCAGCGAAATGTTCTCACAGCCGTTACCATTCGAAAAGTAAGTCGTGCCATGCCTATTTATCCGTGCAACTAATAACGTTTTCCATCTGCAGAAATGTCGTTGAATTTTGGGGAATGATTTGTATGGATCACGAGCTATCCGGTACAATAATTGATAATTTCCTGGCAACACTGGCATCGTCCTGTATTTATGAATCATCAGACGGCCCATCCGAACGGCATCATGTCGCCACGGTTCAACCATTCGCAATTCTATGTGCTCTTCATGAGATGATGACATGCGCGGAAATTTCGGGAGTAAGTCATCCATCCGTTCTGCGCCCTCGTTCACTCAAATATTTGAAAATTTTCTTTGCCATCCAGGAATTAAAGCAACGCTTTGCCGAACTCTTCTGCATGTTTCTGACGTCACTTGCAACCTACACAAATCTTGCACCGCCAATGGTTCCCAGTAAGTCGCCACCGAGTAAAAGCAGCGCAAACTCTGGCAAGGCCAAATTCGGTTTCATTCCCAACAAAGATTCCATCAAAATGAATCCGTGCCTCATCGTTCTCGAAACGTTTCAGTCGTTCTTGCAAAATTTGGAAATGGAACAGATATGCGCTGTGCTGACGGTGTGTCCCGTTTTAGCAACCAGCACGGAACTGAACAATTTTATCGAAATTCTGACACCGATGGCCATCGGACTGGTCAATCAATTGGGCATTAATTCGAGCTCAATTAAACAAGTGGTGACGTGCCTGAGCAAGTACATATCCAGTCCGTACGATGCTCAACGCATTGCGGCCGTTGGAATTTACTCGCAATTGATCCCGTTGAAACCGAGCGGAGAAATCGCTTCGGTGATCATGTTGCATTTGTCGGCAGCACTTGGTAAGTCGATTGCTTTATCCTCGACGCAGCTAGTTTAGTTGAACGCTGAATCTGACTACTGCCCACTCTCATTCTCAGGTGATCCGAATCCGTTGGTTCGAGGCTTTGCAATACGGGGACTGGCATACGTTGGCGATTTGAGCGAGCACGACGTGAACAAATATCTGGAAACGAGTTTAAGTGCCTTGCTGAAAGGAATCGACGATTTTAATGCGAACTGTTTCATCAACATTCCGTTGGAAAGTATGCGTGGCTTATCCAGAGTATTGACAACGGTTTCCGGTCATAAAATGGAGAACTTTCAGGTGGGATACCAGCATACCAATGGTGTTCACGGTTCGTTATTTCACAAATTTATCGCATTTCAGGTGTCGTTGGCTATCCGCATACGACCGTTCTTTGAAAATCCGGCACCGGAAATCCGTGAAGCTGCGATTCTCCTATTCGGCGATTTGTGTAAATCAAAACTGATGACCTGTGAAGACGGTTCCGATATATCCTCGCAAACATCGGAAGCATTAAAGGAACAGTTGTTCATGAATTTCTTTTCGTTGCTATTACATCTGTGTGAAAGCGACGGAATGATCATTCGGGTAAGTTTGGCGTAAGACCCTAATCTTTGTGGGTGTGGTCTCGTAACATTTCTGAACCGTTCCCATCTAGGCGTGCAAAATCACCCTTCGCAAAGTCTGTGTTTTAATCAATGCGCCCAAGGTCAATTCCATGGTTCAAAGTCACTTGCTGGAATATGGAACGCTGAACTATGACATGTTTATAAATGACTTTATCAAAACGATTGTAAGAGTTTAGTATTCGGATAACCCCGAGCTGTAACGAGTTTCAAATTTTAATTATTTTTTTTCGTCAGGCGACTGAACTTTGTGATAATATTCCCGACTTCATCGAGTCTTGTCTACCGTTTTTGAAGAGTTCATGGTCGGAAATACGAGGAAACGCAGCTGTGATTATTGGTAGGTTTGCGTGTAGCGCTTTTTGTTGTGTTAGAACTTCAATTAAACTATTCTCAAAAAGCGTAATCCACATCGGAATCATCTTCGTAGACTAGTTTCACTCTGTCGCTTCGAGACTGCTTCTTATCGATCCACTCTTTATATTCCTCGCAATTTCGTTTGTATTGTCCCTTCTTGTCACAAAAGAAACAGGCAACATCATCTTTCGAATGTCTTGAAGAACTTAATTTGTATGCTGAAGCTTCCTTTATCACGTTCCGCTCCTTTCGTCGTTCATACTCATCGATTATTTTTGAACAAACCAAGCTCGAAGTGAGTTCTTCATTACGAGACTCCAGAATTGCCGCCAAGGAATTGTAGCTCTCTGGCAACGAACCAATCAGTGTTGCACTAAGGATGAATTCGGGTTTGAACTCGTCCCCGAGTGCTAATAAATTCTGGAAGAGTTCGTTCATCTCGTTCAGAATGTGCTACGACATCGCCATTTTCTTCCAGTTTCTTCGTCAATCGTCATCAATTTTCCTAAAATCGCGACCCGACTGTTAGGTGTATCTTTCTCATGAAACTCCTTGAGTTTCTTCCAGGCTTCTTATGCACTTGTACAAGTTTTTATGTGTTGAATTTGATCATATTCTATGGTCAATGCAATATGTGAATGAGCCTTCTCGTCTTTCTCAGTCCAATCAGCAGTAACTGGGTCCGGTTTATCGTCTTTGATCACTTTCCACAAACCCTTTCCTATCAACATCATCTCCACCTTGTACCTCCAGTTAAAATAGTTGCAGCCATTCAATTTCGTCAATGTTATCCTCGTTTCTGTAGCCATTTTTCTAGTTCTTCTATTTTGTACTGTCTTATTCCTTGTCTGGGCCCATAACCTGTTGGAACGTCCAAATATCTCCAGGAAATAAGAGACAATTACAAAATAATGATCTTTATTGAGCTGCTGATTCTCAACGAATGAAAAGTTCTAACACAACAAAATAGAACTTGGTTACTCGATTATATACAAATTTATGAGATTGCTGAGTTACTTCCAACACTCCTCCACAAGTTCATAAATTTGAAAAATGACCTCCTCCTTAATGACCTTAACTAAAGTCCAGGTCTCACTACATAAAATTCATCACGAAATCACTCTTATGTCGCTCAAATTCTGTTGCCACTGTTCGGTTCAAATTCTTTTGCGTCTCGAATTCTTCATCTTAACTTGCTCAAATTCTGTTGCCTCAAATCTTCACATATTCTTCTTCTTCTTTTTCATCATTCCTTCCTCATTTATACAAATATCACTCGGGGTCCATAAATCATAGCCATTGTTGTTACCGTACGTCCTTCAATTAAACTATTCTCAAAAAGCGTAATCCACATCGGAATCATCTTCGTAGACTAGTTTCTCTCTGTCGCTTCGAGACTGCTTCTTATCGATCCACTCTTTATATTCCTCGCAATTTCGTTTGTAGTGTCCCTTCTTGTCACAAAAGAAACAGGCAACATCATCTTTCGAATGTCTTGAAGAACTTAATTTGTATGCTGAAGCTTCCTTTATCACGTTCCGCTCCTTTCGTCGTTCATAGCCATCGATTATTTTTGAACAAACCAAGCTCGAAGTGAGTTCTTCATTACGAGACTCCAGAATTGCCGCCAAGGAATTGTAGCTCTCTGGCAACGAACCAATCAGTGTTGCACTTAGGATGAATTCGGGTTTGAACTCGTCCCCGAGTGCTAATAATTTCTGGAAGAGTTCGTTCTTCTCGTTCACATGTGCTACGACATCGCCATTTTCTTCCAGTTTCTTCGTCATCAATTTTCTTAAAATCGCGACCCGACTGTTAGGTGTATCTTTCTCATGAAACTCATTGAGTTTCTTCCAGGCTTCTTTTGCACTTATACAAGTTTTTATGTGTTGAATTTGATCATATTCTATGGTCAATGCAATATGTGAATGAGCCTTCTCGTCTTTCTCAGTCCAATCAGCAGTAACTGGGTCCGGTTTATCGTCTTTGATCACTTTCCACAAACCCTTTCCTATCAACATAATCTCCACCTTGTACCTCCAGTTATAATAGTTGCTGCCATTCAATTTCGTCAATGTTATCTTCGTTTCTGTAGCCATTTTTCTAGTTCTTCTATTTTGTACTGTCTTATTCCTTGTCTGGGCCCATAACCTGTTGGAACGTCCAAATATCTCCAGGAAATAAGAGACAATTACAAAATAATGATCTTCATTGAGCTGCTGATTCTCAACGAATGAAAAGTTCTAACACAACAAAATAGAACTTGGTTACTCGATTATATACAAATTCATGAGATTGCTGAGTTACTTCCAACAATTTGATCTGATCGTTTCTATCGCATTACAGGTCTCCTTCAGAATCTGAACAAAACAAATCAGCAGCAATCGGCTGAAATTGTTGGCCAGAAAATTGCCGTTTTATTGAAAGACGATCACATTGCAGTTCGTGTGAAAGCGGCTACTGCATTGGGATACATGTTTGGCAATTTGGTTTAAGAAATTTGAACGTTTTTTTCTGTGCTTTTTAACTAACTTCATTTATTGTTCATCTGGCACACTTGGACATGTTATGCCGTGTCTTTGTCGAACCAAATATATATATTGTTTATGGATACTGTTACGCTATAAGAGTATGTTAATAGGCGGCGTCAGATTTAAGGAACAAAGAGCCGATTTTATTCGAAAATATATTTTATTGAAAACTGCAACCATCGATCGTGTTTATTGCTTACCAAACCCCATCCTATTCAAATGAATGGGAAATATTGAACTACGCCACTGGACCAGCCGATGGTCAACACAGATTGTGGCTTATCTGGATGCGTTTCGGGGAAACACTCTTGGAAACAAATGTACGATGGAAATGCGGTGCCAACGCCAACGAGGAAACAGTCCGATGCAATGCTTATATTGGTCTTGGTAACTGAGGTTAAGAACAGAGCTATTGCCGGACAATCCTTGAACGAAACGGCCAGATGTTGACCCTTTGCGTCCCAAGCCAAACTCTGCGGTATGCCACCAATATCCATCCGACCGGAAGTCTTTATTGTCGATAAATCGGCTATGGGTAGAGCTTGCTTGGCAAGGGAGGCGGCTGAATGTTGAAAAATATTAAAAAGTTGTTACTGCATCTCACGATGGCTCAGCCGTAGCGGTTTCACTTACTTGCAAACAGTTGCTGTTCGATAAACTGAAGACTGTACAGAATTGGCTCTTCGCTGGTCACGAACAGTAAATAACCACTGCACGGTGACCAAACGGCCGATTGGATCGTTCCGCGCGGAACAGTCCACCGTTCTGGCATCCAGTTTTGCGTATTCCACACTCGGAACACTGTACCGACAGTTGATGCGAACAGACGAGATCCATTCGGTGAAAACTTGAGAAGCGACGATGGCGGTCCGACACGCTTTAATGGTTCGCTGGTCTGCAGATCGGGATTCCAAATTAAAATGTCCGAATCGATAGTGCTGGCTGAAGCAAGCAGGTTGCCAGTCTTGTCCCATTCGATGGATATAATTGGTGAGTGATTGCGACTGGTGTGGACAGAACCAAAAAAAAATGGAAATTGTTGAAGGGAATTCTCGTTTGGGGAGAAGAGAATGGCAAGAGTGGCAACTCACTGTGTTAAATGAATGAATTTTGTGATCGGCTTCCCTGTACGCACATTGGTTACATTCCAGATAAGTATGCCATTTTCACACCCAACAGCCAATTCATTGTGTGTTAGTGGACGCCACGCCATGGTTGTAACACATTTTTGAAGAATGTTCTGTCGAAGAATCAAATTACGTTAATAACGGATCAACTGGTTATACGTGCCGAGACCAACCTTTAAAAGGACAACCATTGCCCTGTCATCCGTGTAAATTCTGATGCTATCATCGCAAGCAGCTACAGCCAATTTGAAAACGTTCGGATGCCATCGTATCACCCGAATCAAGCTTCTCGACCACTCCCGTGTCTGTGCATATTTCGATATGCTAAACACACCGTGATCTCTCCGGTACGGATGATAGTAATACTGAACCGTTTTGCACATATTGACAATACGCAATGCGAATCTAGCCACCGAAACCACAACGGCTTTTGTGTCCGTCTCAGAATTGGCTGCCTTTTCCAATGCTGCTACGAATCCATTCTCGATGAATGTCCGTGTCAATTTCTTGATCAACGGTTCGTGCACTGAGAATCAGAACCGATGAAACATTGAACAGCTGTTGCAGATTTGGCGGCAGTGTTCAACTCACCTGGTATTAAAACTGTTTTGTTGTCGTCATGGGATGATGACGAATGATTGCATAGCTCCCGGCTGACATTAATGTCCGGATAAGAGGATAACTGGAAAGATGGGAATGTCATTGAATTGACTGGTTAATTGGGTGGAATGTTAATCCTTAGACGTACACTGCCAGAGAAGTTGGTTAGGTCTATCTCGGCGGCGGGTAATGAACACAATTGTCCATCTTTCTCATACAGCGAAACTTCTCCCGGCTTTGGGAAGTATGAAAAGTCTTGTAGGGACACCATAACAGTCTTGCAATTGACTTTCTTCAATAAAAAACCTTTTTGTATACACAAGAAACTGGCCGGTTTTAGTCTGTTGATTTGAATGGCTGTCAGAATGATGCAAGATGAAAAGTTCGAACTGTGTTCAGTGTTGCCAGTGAAAGTTAAATTACGAAAAATTCGCCAAAAAATGGCATTGTGTTCATTGTGGTGTTGCGTTTTGCAGTCTTTTTTTATTTTTTTAAGGCCTGCGGGTAGGCTCGATGCAGAATGGTCCACTGATCACGAAAATACAAAAAAAAAATTTAAAGTTCGAAGCTCCCATGCGCACCTCTGAAAACCGATTTTTTGGTCACAGAGCCATAGTGAGAGCAGTTCTGCCGCCTGTGTCGAAACAAATTTGTTAAGTGTATATGATAACTACTCGTAGAGACTGTGGCTTCAATTTGGCATACTTTAAAATTTAAAAAAAATTCGACTCACCGATGAAAAATTACAGAAAGTGTTCCGGCCATGACTTTTCCAGAAATTTTTTGGAGTTAAAGCTTTCTAAAATCTGTGACTGGGAAGCAAAATAGTCGTGTCGTAGCTCATTTTAAAGGGAATTTCAAGAGCTTTCAAACGCCAACAATACTAAGAACAATTTGGAACCGTTTTTGCATAAATTCTGTGAAACAAAAATGGTTTTTCTCGTACCATTTTCAACACATTGGAAGGTCAATGAATCTGCAACCCGGTAAAACTTTACGTCGAGTCTATATTCGTTTGAAAGCTCTTGAAATTCCCTTTAAAATGAGCTACGACATGACTGTTTTTTTTTTCCAGTCACAGATTTTAGATAGCATTAACTCCAAACAATTTCTGGAAAAGTCATGGTCGGGAACACTTTCTGTAATTTTTCATCGGTGAGTCGAATTTTTTTTAAATTTTAAAGTATGCCAAATTGAAGCCACAGTCTCTACGAGTAGTTATCATATACACTTAACAAATTTGCTCCAACACAGTCGGCAGAACTGCTCTCACTATGGCTCTGTGACTAAAAAATCGGTTTTCAGAGGTGCGCATGGGAGCTTCGAACTTCTAATTTTTAGCCCCGTACGAAGTACGAAGGGGCTTATAGGATTACGATGCCGTGTGTAATTGATGGAATTCGAAGCAGACGGTAAGGGCAAAGTGTTTGCCTATGTTCATAGATGACGAATCCGCAATAAAAATTTGGGCCGTCTGTCCGTCTGTCACGTCGATATCTTGAGTAAATCAAATCCGATTTCAAAAATTTTTTTTCCCTGAAAGATAGTCAAAATAGTGAGGCTAAGTTCGAAGATGGGCATATTCGGATCGGCCCTTCGTGAGTTAGGGCCACCTAAGTGATTTAAGGTGTTTTGGTGATATTTATGGCAAAATAAACGATGGAAATGTAAATGACACGGCAAATGATAGGTATTGTCAATACCAATCCAGGAAAAAAAGTTTTTTTAAATCGGGTGAGTGGACCGTGAGTTAGGGCCTTAGAAGTGAAAAGCTACTAGGGCCCTATGTGTATTTTACATAGAACTCGAGTAAATTTCATCCATTTTTCGTAATTTTTGTTTGATTTGGAAGGTAATCAAAGGCCGAATAGAATGTAGTTGAAAAAAATTTTAAATTTTGGTCCTCGGACTGAGGCCGATACTAGGGCCCTATGTGTATTTTACATTGAACTCGAGTAAATTTCATTCGTTTTTCGTAATTTTTGTGTCATTTGGAAGGTAATCAAAGGCCGAATAGAATGTTGTTGAAAAAAAAATAAATTTGGGTCCTCGGACTAAGGCCGCTACTAGGGCCCTATGCGTATTTTACATACAACTCGAGTAAATTTCCGAATAGAATGTTGTTGAAAAAAATTTTAAATTTGGGTCCTCGGACTAAGGCCGCTACTAGGGCCCTATGCGTATTTTACATACAACTCGAGTAAATTTCATCCGTTTTTCGTAATTTTTGTTTCATTTGAAAGATAATCGAACACCGAATAGAATGTTGTTGAAAAAAAAAATTAAATTTGGGTCCTTGGACTAAGGCCGCTACTAGGGCCCTATGTGTATTTCACATATAACTCGAGTAAATTTCATCCGTTTTTCGTAATTTTTGTGTCATTTGGAAGGTAATCAAAGGCCGAATAGAATGTTGTTGAAAAAAAAATTAAATTTGGGTCCTCGGACTAAGGCCGCTACTAGGGCCCTATGCGTATTTTACATACAACTCGAGTAAATTTCATCCGTTTTTCTTAAGTTTTGTTTCATTTGAAAGATAATCGAACACCGAATAGAATGTTGTTGAAAAAAAAAATTAAATTTGGGTCCTTGGACTAAGGCCGTTACTAGGGCCCTATGTGTATTTTACATATAACTCGAGCAAATTTCATCCGTTTTTCGTAATTTGTGTTTCATTTGGAAGGTAATCAAAGGCCAAATAGAATGTTGTTGAAAAAAAATTAAATTTGGGTCCTCGGACTAAGGCCGCTACTAGGGCCCTATGTGTATTTTGAATATAACTCGAGCAAATTTCATCCGTTTTTCGTATTTTTTGTTTCATTTGGAAGGTAATCAAAGGCCGAATAGAATGTAGTTGAAAAAAAAATAAATTTGGATCCTCGGACTGAGGCCGATACTAGGCCCTATGTGTATTTATACTAAATAAATTTAAATTTTAGGGCTATTTGAAATTTTTGTTTTATTTGAAAGGAACGTCGTACGGGGCTTCGTAATTGAGCTATGCGCAATTTCTAAGATGTACACATTTCATAATAATTTGACTTCAACTACGTTTACGGGTGCAATAGGTCTACGGTCAAAGTAGGGTGACAGACGCACTAGGGTCACGTACGCAATAGATATACGGGTTTGTACGGGGCTCAGTCGCAGCAAACGCTCCGACTGTTCTGATGGCTCGTTTTTTTGGTTTTTTCGAGATCAGTGGACCATTCTGCATAGAGCCTACCCGCAGGCCTTAAAAAAAATAAAAAAAAGACTGCAAAAGGCTACACCCTAAGTGTTCATATGTGCACCATAATACCGAACACGAAGCTGTATGAATTGAACAAGAGCACTGAGAGCACTGCTGCTTTTATTTTTGTATTTTGACAGTTAAAATAAGCGAAAAAAGCGTTGTGTTGATTTGCCGTTTGCTCAGTTTAGTTTAGATGTGAATTCTTCATGGTTAATACGAAACCATGGCTTCAGTTCGTATTTTGCTTTTGATAACATTACTTTCACTTACGTATGCCCTAGCTAAGAAACCAACTGGTACGTCCGCTACTTTCCGTCGCTTAAACCGCCAAAAAACCATTCTCATAATATCATCCAAAATTCTCTGCAGTCACGTTGATTCAGCCAGGAAGTGTCATTGAGTATGCTTCCAACCAACGATCCGGATTCTTCACCACCGACCTGCAAATATATTGCTATCGTGGCACATCGAAATCGTTGCCGGCAATTTTCCAATCGGTGAACATCGAACTGCATCTGGACAACGATGATTTTGTGTGGTACGAAGGATCCACACCGGAAATCGTCACCACGCATTACGACAATCAACGGTCGATATTTTCGTTCAATTTTCTGAACACGCGAAAGAAGAAGCTCATCAATTTGAATCCATTCAATCAAACATGCGTCGGCATCGAGACGGCACATCAGTACAAAGTTTACATAAATTTGGTGCGCATCGACTTTTGGAAAGTGATTCTGATGGCCATCGGACTGTTGATCTTTTTCGCGGCCAGTCAATTCAGCGAAACGCCACTGTTCTACTATACAACCGGCATTTTGCTGGGCATTTTTGCGTCGCTACTGGTCGTTGTATACTTTCTGGCTAAACTGTTTCCCAAGGTAAGTTGGTCCAGGCGATATTCACTTCTAATTCCCTATTCTGACAACTAAAACCAATTACCCCGCAGAAACCCATGATGTACAGCGTAATGGCCGGTGGTTCGGCATTAGCTGTTTATTTCACTCAGCTCTTATGGGACAACGTTCAGGTGATACTGTTCAATTATCAAACGTACGTGTTTTGGTACATCATCGTAACGGGATTCATCAGCTTTGTGATTTGCTATCGACTCGGTCCGCCAAAAAATCAACGAAGCAAAAATTTGATTAAATGGGGATTGCAAATGGTGTCCATGGGCATGATCTACTTTTCCAGTCAATTTCAAGAGGCCAGCGTCGGAGTCGTCTTGTTGACCGTTTGCATCTACTATTTTCCGGTGGAATGGTTGTACATTGCAAGAAGGCATTGGTAAGGGAAACGAAAACAAATTGTCTTTTCTGCCATTTCGATCACTCGTATTTCTGGTTGTACTTACAGGCGACGCTATTTTCCACCCAAGCAAAGATTTTTAACGAATGAAGAATACTACGAACAAACCGCAAGAGAAACAACAAAAGCTCTGGAAGAGCTGAAAAATTTCTGCAACAGTCCGGAAAGTCAACCTTGGCGTACAATGACAAAGCTGAGGGATCCTCAACGGTAACAAAAAGAATTTGTATTCGGGAAGAGACTGCTATATAGTTAACCGTTCAATTCATTCAGATTCGCGTCGTTTATGGGAGGACAGTCCCATCTGCTGGACTGTGAAATATTGGAATATGAATCGCTGTCGAACATAAATAACTCAGACATCAGCAATGATGATGACGACGACGACGACGATTCGGTCGATCAAATGGTACATCAGCCGGCTCGATTACAGCGACCCGTCAACGGTTATCAATTTGGTAGGACGACTCCATCTCTGCGGACAAGTACACCGACCATAAACGGCCACTTGAAGCACCGCCACAATGGATTAGAATTAAGCGAAGATGACGACGAGTGATATGAGTGAACCATATTAACGAGAGACATGCTATGTTTGCCTCACCAAAGAACTGATATAACCGATATTTGTGGAGTTGAATTACAACATTTTCCAGCAGCTGTGCGCTATCCCTTTCATTTGTTTGTGCAGCATAATAATTCGATTTCGAGCCGGAAGGTTGCTTTTAATTTATTGTTCTGTGCGGCGAATTAAATCTGTTAAGAAAATAAATGATTTTTCGTGTTTTTAAGCAAGCTCTTTAAAGCGATGTGAGGGGTAAGGGCAAAACGGTTGGTATTTCACAATTTTACAGATTTAACAGATTTCGAGCGGAATCAGTTGTTTGTACGATCAGGATGGGATTTCGATTTAAATCACAATTGCAGCTGGAAAATTGAGCGTGGTGGCCGATTTCGGAAGGCGAAGAATCCTTTCAAGCAACCTGACCTAGAGATGTACTCGCCTCTCATTCCAATGCACTGCTTCCAGTCTGCAAATACTCTTTGAGGAACGTTAGGTACTCAATTGATATCTCGCCCGAATGCAGGCTACACGCAAAAAAAAGTCGTACGGATAAAACGTACATTTCGACGATGAGACCAATGGTTGAGTTATCAGTACAATGTACGAATAAAACGTATATTGGAAATTTCGCTTTTTTTTTAATTTTTCTAGAAATAATGTTACTATATTTCGTCCTTTGCCCACTTTACAGATGTGAGATCGATTACTTTATATAAAACAAAGTGCTGGGTTTCTCAAACGCGAATGAAAAAAAAAAAAAAAAAAACATTTTCACTGGCGTGAATTGAACTGGGGACCTCTCGATCTTGAGTCAGTGACTTTCGCACTGAGCTAACTAGTTGTTGAGTTACGAACAGTTTACTTTGGAGAGTTCTTTTGTTTGTCATTTCCTTTTAAACATAGTAGAAAAAGGATGTAGTTTAGACGCAGTAAACTGATCTCATCATAAGAATGCAATTTTGGTGGGTTTCGTTTGTTTCTTTCGTTTTATTTGTTCCACGCGTGTTCCACCACATAGAAGTAGCGTTTGCCTTTACGCTTCTTCAATTCCACACGTTTGTGAGTGAAACGACACTCTTTACGCTTCTTTTGTTGACAACATGTGGAACGCTGTGGAACAATTAAAATTGTAGAATGCTAACCAATTGCAAACTTAAATTGAGTTGAGTTTAGCAACATTCAGGCAAATATTTTCTGATGATTAAACATTAAATTTCAGGCTCCCAAAAGAAGTCGAGTTTTCAAACTTTAAAAAATAATTATTATTGATAATTTATGAAATTTTCGCCACATGTTCCTTTAAAAATATAATGTACAGTTCATCTAGAACACATGATCATAGGATTCTCGGTAGATTTGTACATTTTATTATGCAATTGTAGCTATAGATCTGTTCCAAGGCCATACGAATTGTCAAATTTCATCCATAGACAACAGAACCTAAACAATTGCTCATGAAAAATGAGCTGTCACTATATATACGGGGCCTTAAAATTTCAGCGAAAAGCCAAGGTTATGTCGTCTATGGATGAAATCGTCGTGGTTCGGGTTGTCAAAGTTCGCGTTTACAGTTATTTGGAACAAACCTATTGAGCTAGAAAATCTGAGTACTTTTAAGCCAATATAATGACTGGTGAGACCGAATCCAAATATGTATTCTTGTTCTGAAATTTTCGAGTAAGTTAGAGTTGTTAAGGTCGGATGTTGTTGCAGTAATTATATTTTTTTAGGCTCCAAGAGATTGAAGGTTTTAATCAAAAATAGATCCGATTTTTTAGCCGCAACGCATCCATTTGTCAAGTCGGAATTCAATCATCACTTTTTTTAGATGTCGGATTTGGGCTTGTTGATTGGCAATGGCAACTCCGAATCCGATCAGAAACTTGTGAAAGTATAATGGTCTCATCAAAGGCCAGAGTTCAAAATTAAATACGCGTGATAAAATTAAATAATAGAATTCCATTTCCTACGCATTATAAGAACCTCTTTTTCTTGGATGAACTCTCATGGTTCTATTGGCAAGAAATTGATTTTCCGCGGTAATATTAAAATGAACGTTAAAATCGCGTTACATCTTTACGTCGAATTTTTTTAAAACATTAGTCGTTTCAAAGCAATCCAACAGCTTAGAAACCAAACGAGCAATACGACGATACAACAATTAATTGAAATGAATATTTAAATCGAATTGTTCTTTTAAATAATTTGTGAAACAATTCAGAAATAACTTTTGACATCAACACCAAACATAATATTATTGTACGTCCACTCCAATTGAATGGCTATATGTCTTAAGCAACATACCACCACCTTCTATTGTACGACAAGAAGCTGCTTTAAGAGAATGCAAAAAGATCAGCGAACATACAGAACTGCCCATACACAACGACATTCTAACAGCACCGATAACATCGAGATTGAAATCGAGGAAACCGTTTTGGCAATTTTATAGATTGTCTGGAGACATGGACTCGCGTAACACACGATGGAAAAAGTGGTGGCAAGACGCCACGGTCAAAAACAAAGACCTCATAACCGATCCAACGAAGGAAACGAAAGGAATGAATTTACCAAGAAAGTTGTGGTTGAGACTAAATCGTATTCGTACAGGCCATGGCTGCTGTGCATATATGCTACACAAATGGCAATTCATTGAATCACCACTGTGTGAGTGCGGTGAAGTTCAAACAATGGAACATATCGTTAAGTATTGTAACATCCATCGCTTCACTGGAGACTTACAGGAAATCAACGGGGTAAGCGAGCGTTTCATCAAATGGCTGGAGGATTTAAAAATTGAAATTTAGTGAAAAGATCAAAGATCAAAGAATGTAAAAATGTAAAATGTTGTAAATGAATGTAATTTATTAAAGGTCATTGGAATAAATAAAATTGTACGTCTTACATGTACACCATCCTACGTCTTAAACGTAAATCATGCTACGGCTAAAACGTACATTTCGACGATGAGACCAATGGTTGAGTTATCAGTACATTTAACGTATTATCTGTACATTTTTCGTTTTATGCGTACATCACTACGTCTAGTACGTAGAATGTACGTCTAAAATGTAGATTTTGTACGTCTTGAACGTACATCCGAAATTTCCTTTTTTTGCGTGTAGACATTATGCTCAGAAATTCATCCTAGTCATCCATCCACCAAAAACACTGCAACCATCCGAATTATGAAGCTTGAGTGAACTTTAGGACGTAACCAATGTGATATAATATAATGTGATATTCGAACTAATTTTAGTGGAAGACTAGTACGTAACCACTGAGCATTGTAAATCATTCAGTTTGTCCAGCCATCACTTTTCTACAAAAAAAATTCGACTTTGCTTGCGGATAAAATCGACCAATCATGGCATATGAAGGCTTGTGAGGTATGAATGAATAGGTAATATCGTAGAGAATCTAGGACAGCTAAGTTTTTTTTGTAGTTGCTGTAAGAGTGATATCGCGAAATCTTCGAACAACTTTGGGACAAGGGGTCACAGATATTATTGACTTATAGCTCATTCGATTCGTTGAACTTTTGCGAGTAAAACGTAGTACTACGTTTGGTGAACGTTATTTTGTTGTCGACGCTCCAGGTCATAAAGTAAGGGTCTGCCAAAAAGGACCCAAAATAGTTTTCTAAAAATTATTAGAGTAAAACCATTTTGGGAAAAAAAAAAACTTTTAGCTAGCCTTGTAGGCCTTGAAAAGACGCACATTTTGAGTATACACACCACCGGTCCATGTTGACCTGTTGGTGATATCAATCATTTTACACACCCCCCCTGAACAAAAATAAATTTTTACCGAAAATGCACCCAAAAATTGATCGCTGTTCTGAATAGAGGGACCCTAGGGGAGTTCAAAACGATGGTCCGTTAAGCTGGACCAGATGCTTCCCCAGCCCATACAATTTTTTCCTTAGTTGTATGGTTGTGGGGAAGCATCTGGTCCAGCTTAACGGACCATCGTTTTGAACTCCTCTAGGATCCCTCTATTTAGAACAGCAATCAATTTTTGGGTGCATTTTCGGTAAAAATTTATTTTTGTTCAGGGGGGGTGTGTTTAGGTGAAAAATTGGTGATTTTGCCAAGTCCCTGACCGGCCGCAGTGACATAAGATCAAGACATAATATGTATGGTGAGAGAGCCTCGTCTCTGTAGTACCATAGCTTGTAAAAACATCCTTGGATAAGTTTCACTGCAAAGGGTTGGAGCGACTTTAGCGGAAGTCCACCCCAAGTCGACGAAATTTTATCTCTTTCGTTTGTTTTTCGTTTTTTTGAGGTTTTTTGTGCGGCTCTTCAATATCTATTGCTGATAAGAGTGAGATCAACTAAAATAAAGAATTTTTCGGTCTATTTGGACTATTTTCTATATAAAAGTGGGGTATGAAGCATTTTTGGACTTTTTTTGTGGTTATTCAATATTTATTTTCAATTGTTTTCAATTTTCCCCACACTGTTTTACTCGACTAATCGCGATAATATCCGTGACCCCTTGTCCCAAAGTTGTTCGAAGATTTCGCGATATCACTCTTAACAGAAGCCACACTAAAGTATTCAGCCAATTTGTTTTGACAACTATCTCAATCAGTGGAAAGTGACTGATTTAAAAATCTCATCAGTGGCTGGTTTTTAGATGTCAAAGACTGTACCAGAACAATTTTTTTCAAGGCTAAGTTCAAAGATAGGCCCTTCGTGAGTTAGGGCCACCTAAGTGATTTAAGGTCTTTTGGTGATATTATTGGCGAAATAAACGATGGAAATGTAAATGACACGGCAAATGATAGATATTGTCAATACCAATCCAGGAAAAAAAAGCTTTTTAAAATCGGGTGAGTGGACCGTGAGTTAGGGCCTTAGAAGTGAAATACTACTAGGGCCCTATCTGTACACAGACAAAAGTCCTGGATTAGATTTAAATCTTTTTCGGATTACATATAGGACCAAATTTATTTTTGGATTGAAATCTAATTTTTCCAAAGATTACTTGCATTTAATCTTTCGAAAATAATCTGTCGATGGATTAGATCGAAATCTTCCAAAAGATTTCTATTTTTGTTATTTTGAAATTAAAAATTTTTTTCCAAAATTTATTTGAATATTGGAGTCAGACTTATTTATTCTGAAATTGGAAATTTTATTTGTTTAATTAAAATTAAATGTTTTTAGCCCCGTACGAAGTACTGGGGGCTTATAAGATTAATATGCCGTTTGTAACACGTCGAATTGGAAGCAGACAGTAAGGGCAAAGCATTTGGTTATGTTCATAGATGACGAATCCGCAATAAAAAAAATGTCCGTCCGTCCGTCCGTCCGTCCGTGCTAGCTTGAGTAAATCACAACCTTTTTTCAAAATTCTTTTTTTCCCCGATTGGTATCGACAAAAGTAAGGTCAAGTTCGAAAATGGGCATGGTAGGGTCGGCCCCTCCAGAGCTAGGGCCCTATAGGTGTTTTTCAGTCTTTCGACGATATCTACCAAAATACGCACGCAATAGCTGCTTGTGATATATCAAATGAAAGGTATTGACGAGTAGAACAAAGTTGCTGAACATTGTTTTTGGGTAAGATGCAACGTGGGCTTGTTGGGAGGGCTCAAAGGTCGTTACTCGGCCCTAAGTGTTTTTTGCACATAAATCGAATAAATCTCATCCGATTTTGCTAGTTTTTGTTTCGTTTGAGAGATAATTGAATACCGAAAAGAACGTGGCGAAAAAAGTTTCAAATTTGGGCCCTTGGACTAAGGCCGCTACTCGGCCCTAAGTGTTTTTTGCACATAAATCGAGTAAATCTCATCCGATTTTGCTAGATTTTGTTTCATTTGAGAGATAATTGAATGCCGAATAGAATGATGGCAAAAAAAGTTTCAAATTTGGGCACTTGGACTAAGGCCGCTACTCGGCCCTAAGTGCTTTTTGCACATAAATCGAGTAAATCTCATCCGATTTTGCTAGATTTAGTTTTTTATGGAAGGTAATTGAATACCGAAAAGAACGAAAAGTTTCAAATTTGGGCCCTTGGACTAAGGCCGCTACGCGGCCCTAAGTGTTTTTTGCACATAAATCGAGTAAATCTCATCCGATTTTGCTAGTTTTTGTTTCGTTTGAGAGATAATTGAATACCGAAAAGAACGTGGCGAAAAAAGTTTCAAATTTGGGCCCTTGGACTAAGGCCGCTACTCGGCCCTAAGTGTTTTTTGCACATAAATCGAGTAAATCTCATCCGATTTTGCTAGATTTTGTTTCATTTGAGAGATAATTGAATGCCGAATAGAATGATGGCAAAAAAAGTTTCAAATTTGGGCACTTGGACTAAGGCCGCTACTCGGCCCTAAGTGCTTTTTGCACATAAATCGAGTAAATCTCATCCGATTTTGCTAGATTTAGTTTTTTATGGAAGGTAATTGAATACCGAAAAGAACGTGGCGAAAAAAGTTTCAAATTTGTGCCCTTGCACTAAGGCCGCTACTGGGCCCTAAGTGCTCTTTGCACATAAATCGAGTAAATCTCAACCGATTTTGCTAGTTTTTGTTTCATTTGAGAGGTAATTGAATACCCAATGGAAAGTTGGCAAAAAATTTTGGGTTTCTAAAATAATGTCGTAAATTGCAAGGCTGTATACTTTGGGGAGGTCACGAAGACCGCCATTTTATTAGATACGCGGGAACACACCACTTCTGATGATTTTACATGTAAAAAATTTCACCACATCATCAAGACGACGAGAATCATCGAGTAGGTGAATTTTTGTATGAAATCGGCCATTTTATCATCAACTGTGGTGTGTAACCCGCGTAGCTGTATCTGCGTGACCTCCCAAAGTATACAGTCTTGGTAAATTGTTGGTTTTATTTGAAAGGTACTTCGTACGGGCTTTCGTAATTGCGCTATGCGCAATTTTAAAAATGAACAGTTTCAGTAAATTTGACAATGCCCAACTTGACTTGCATTTTGGTAACAGACGCATTAGAGGGTTGTAGACGTATTAGGGTTCCGGGCTTATTAGGGCTACGGACGTATTATGGTTGCGGACGAAATAGGATTACGGGTTGTACGGGGCTAGGTCGCAGCAAACGCTCCGACTGTTCTGATGCCTTGTTTTTTACTTACTATGATCAGGATTTGAACTCGTTCACCTCGGTATCTCCGTATCTCCAGTCCTGTACTTTACCACTGAGCTATTGGGTTCTTAATCTTAGCAAGATTATTTTCGAACCGTTGTTGCGGAGATTTTACTCTTTCAAAGATTAAAAAATAATCTTCTGAACGAAACCTTTGTACCAACTGAGGTAACCATCATAGTAAACGAGTTCAAATCCTAATCGAAGGCAACATTTTTTTTTCATTTTTCCAATTATTTAATTAACTATTATCATAAATCTGTATGAGCAACGATAAGGAAGTTGAGCCTGGCAAAACTATTGAAAAGTATCATAAGCGTATGGAAAATATTATTGCTACTATCAATTTTAGCCATTTTAACCCGAAACGCAATCTATCGAAAGATTTAATTTTTGTAATCTTTGAAAAAAGATTGAAACGAAATCTTTCAAAATATTTAAAATATTCGTTATCTTTCCATAGTTTAAACATTTAATCCGACTTTTTTCTCTGTGTATTTTACATACAATCGCTAAACCTTTCTGGTGTGCATACGTTATTTTGCACCAGCTGGTCACATACAATTCCAAATGGGACCAGCTGGTGCAAAATAACGTATGCACATTAGAACGGTTTAGCGATTGTAGAACTCGAGTAAATTTCATTCGTTTTTCGTAATTTTTGTTTCATTTGGAAGGTAATCAAAGGCCGCATAGAATGTTGTTGAAAAAAAAAAATTAAATTTGGGTCCTTGGACTAGGGCCGCTACTAGGGCCCTATGTGTATTTTACATATAAATCGAGCAAATTTCATCCGTTTTTCGTAATTTTTGTTTCATTTGGAAGGTAATCAAAGGCCGAATAGAATGTAGTTGAAAAAATTTTTAAATTTGGGTCCTCGGACTGAGGCCGATACTAGGCCCTGCCCTATGTGTATTTATACTCAAAAATTAAAATTTTAGGGCGATTTGAAATTTTTGTTTCATTTGAAAGGAACGTCGTACGGGGCTTCGTAATTGCGCTATGCGCAATTTCTAAGATGTACACATTACATAATAATTTTACTTTAACTACATTAACCGGCACAATAGGCTTACGGTCAAAGTAGGGTGACAGACGCAATAGGGTCACGTACGCAATAGATATACGGGTTTGTACGGGGCTCAGTCGCAGCAAACGCTCCGACTGTTCTGATGGCTCGTTTTAAATGCCTGATTGTACATATCGTCAATGACGAGCCACTGTAAAAATTGTTGACGATTCCCGCAACTCCGTGACTGCAAAAACCAATTGAATATCCAAATAAAACACAAATTTATACTGTCGGCTGAACACTAAATTCAAGAGAAATTAGTTTTCAATTAAAAAGAAAATTCTATTAAATAAAATATTTAATTGTGTTTGTTTGCTCTTTATAAAATAATAAAAATTAATTATTTTTTTTATCATGTTTTTAAATGCAATAGAGTTTTTTTTTGTTTTGATTTGATTAAATAATTTACAGTACAAATTTCGGGTTATTTTTTCTTTTTTTTCTTTTCGTAAAACAAATCAACATTATTATACCTAAAATAAGTTAATTAACATCTCTCGTTTCTCTCTTTCTTTCTTCTTCATATCTATCTGCGTCTCTCTCACTGTGTATCTGTCTCCTTCTATCTTTTCGTCAATATTGAAATTCAATTTGATTAATAATAATAATAATAATAATCATATTTACAAACAAAACGTCCCAGGTGTTATAACACACAAAATCAATTAGTCTTGCACTTTTTTAATAATTTAGTTTTTTTTTGAATTAATTTTTTTTTTGTTGTTTTATTCAAGTTATAATTTATTGAACACCAAATACAAACATGATAATGTATATATAAATCTATTTACAAGTATATTCTCTCGTGTATGCTGTAATTGTTTGTTGGTTTGGTTGCGTGTATGTATCTGAATGTATATGTATATGTGGGTGAGTGTGTGTAGTTTTAATCCATTTAAATATATTTTTTTCGACTTCTGTTTCTTCATTTTTCTTGTTTTTATTTCAATTAAATATATTTTGCATTTTCTTTTTTTACTTTTATTTATTTTCATATAAATTGTTTTCTGTTTTTTCTTCTTCTTTTTTAGTCATAAATACTATTAAATCCTTAAATATATATATATATATAAGTGACGACGACATTTGTACTGTAAACATATTTAATTTTTTGTTTTTGTTAAATTTTAATTGTCAAAATATTAATGAATTTCTTCACACACGTAATTTTTGAAATGAAATTTTTTTTCTTCTTTTTTTTGTTTTAATTTAATTTTTGTTTTGTTTACCTTCTCTGCGTCAATATTGCCAGTTAGTTACACCGATATCTCATAATTCATATCGTAAACGGATTGTCGGTCCGGTGTCGGTGTGGTTGATCGTTGCATATTTGTTTGGCCGCTGCTGTTCGTATTGCTAAGTGGACCGTTGTTCCGTGATTGATTAGATTGCGGCTGCTGTTGTTGTTGCTGTGTGCTGTCACAATTGGCGCCGTTCATCGATGTCATTTCCATTGAATCGGTCATTTCGAGCGCCCGTACAAATGATATGGGTCGGGTCGGTGTGGCCTTTCGTTTGATTTGCGGTGATGGTTGTGGAGGGAATACCGAAACGCCGCCACGCGGTATTGCTGGATTGTAGCCGGCAACGCCGGTGGCACCCGATGCATTACTCGGCATGGGTGGATAACGCTGACCGATATTGTTTGTGTATTGGAGATGCTGTGTGGGACTGGTCGGATTCGATCGATGGTGATAGGGATCACTGTGTTGATTGTATTCATGCTGACTATTTGGCTGCGTTCTATTTAAAATATTTGGCTGCCCGGGAAATTGCGGTTGATGATTGCCATTGAATCCGGGGGAATTATCTTTCCACATGTACACACCACGCTGTGGACTTCCAGCTAATTCTCTTATATTATCTACGGTGTTATTTGTTCGTGCGTATGATAGTTCAGCACCTTGACGGACTAGTTCTCCTTCGGACAGGAAGCGACGTTGTGGACTACCATATGGTGCTTGTGAAATACCGATACGTGGCCCACCTCCATTATGATTACCATGAAAATCGTTTGCCGATGACGTGTGGTGATGTTGTTGTTGTTGCTGCTGCTGCTGCTGTTGTTGTTGCTGCTGTTGATGTTGTTGCAGTTGTTGATGAAGTTGTTGTTGTTGCAGCGTTTGCGGTGGAAGACCGGTATGATGCTGTATGGGGAAGTCATAATAAGAAGCACCAGACTGATTTGTGCTCGAATTCACGCCAATAAAATCGGGACGTCTCGGTTGCGTCGGTGTACCCGGATTTGATCTATTCGAAAATTTTACGAATTAGATGAGTTGCATTTTATGGAATAGTCAATCAGATTAGATCTGCTCAGGATGATTCGTTCATTTCAATACGTATACAGTTCAAGATCGTTATTTCAGAAAAAAGTTCAACTTTTCTAGCTCGCTTCGGGAAAATCTCAATTTTTTCGATGTTCCTGGTGTAACTTTTCTGATTAAGTCAATTCGACATATGAAAATTGAGTTAGGCGACTATGCGTGTCTTTCGAAGACTCACATAAGAACATTTGGGTATTATTTTCCAAAAAAATATTCTTTTAAATGCAAGAAAAATTGAGATTAGGATTAACGGAATCCATGGCGACCGTGCGACGTCTACCGGCAATAATGTAAAATATAAACAAAAATGTTTAACGAAAAATGAAAATCAAGCCAGCAATGTATTACACAAGAAAAAATGCATATAAACGGACGGTTATAGAACAACACGTGCTTCGTACACAATCTAATCTGACAAGAGTGCAATTATGTACATTTCACTTTCTATTGTTACAAAATGTAGATTTTTTTTGGTAAAAGAAACCATAGCAAAGTCTAGCCGACACACATGATACCTAGTTAGATTTTCTCGCGGTAGAGTCTGCCTATGAAGAAGAAGTTTCTTTTATCGATTCAAATCTGAACAAAGGTTAAATGTGTGGACTAAAATTGGTTCAGTGTAGCGTCCTACTTCGTGGAAGGATTTTTCGTTAAAATTATTCCGCTTCGACTTTGTCAAAAGAAGATCTCTAATTGACACAGTCAGAATGGTAACGTTTTGTGACATTTTTCACATCTTCATTGACACCTAATTGTTGTGGTAAATGAGAAATATTTGGTTCCACAATATGGAAATGGAATCCACATGGTCTCATTTAGCTGAAGCTTTAAGTTGCAGATGTCTGAGTAGTATTTACGACACATTTGGCATGAAAAGTTTCATAGACAACTCAGGATTATTTATCATCATATAAGCTTGCCAGACTTCCCCTTATATGTTGATATACTGCTTTATCGAATGAGCGAAAACAAGACAACAAAATGTGAGAATGGCAATGGCAATTTCCCCAGAAAATTCAAAGTAATGTATGATTTGGACCTCTCGGGAAATAACGATGAAAATCACATACGGTGTGTGTGTATTAATGACTGTATACACGACGTACATAAGACTAAACAAATTTACCCTTAACTTGTTAGAGACCTTGGGTACTATTCGCACGGCGGTCGACGAGGTCTGACAAATGAGGTCTTTTGTAGCAAAAATCATGTTCAAAATAAATGAAGTAAAAGATTTCTGAAATCAATCCCTCAAAATTTTCGATCAAATGAAGTAACAGTTTGAATAGGTTTGTTCCAAATAACTGTAAACCCGAACTTTGACAATACGAACGCCGACGATTTCATCCACAGAGATGAACACAACCTAAAGGTGAACAAATTTCTTTGAAATTTTTTCGTTAAAAATTTTCGTCAACCTGAAAGTTGAGGTTAAGTTGCCTTCTGTGGATGAAATTTGACATTTCGAAATGATCTTGGAACAAACCTATAGTAAAACTATTAATAACCTTGCCGTCTGCGAATCACTTAATTGACTGGAACAGTCGATGACTTTTAAAACTCTGATAAATCTATAATTGTGATTTCTAAAGGTGAACGAACTGTTATTGCTGAAAATTATGAATATTTTCAACATGCAGAAGATAAAAATATTTTCGCTAAAGTTAAATAAACAACTTTCAGGACGGAACTATCTTGTAAAACTCGATCATAGATCATTTTCATTATACGGTACTTGTCAACGTAACCCCACTTAATTTTTCGTCAAGTAGTCCTTAACCTCAATCAATTTACGTTAACTGCGTTCAATTTACGGATTTTTATATGAAAATCGTTCGTTCAATTCATTCGATATTTTTCGACATGTCTGACAGTTGGGATCGTGTCTGACGTTTACAGGGTCATGAAAATGATCTATAGAGTAAAGGCGCTCCTTCAACGACCTTTGTATAAAACTTTTCAAGCCAAAATTGTCAAACATATTTCCCGGCTTTCTGTTTAGAATGCGAAAAGCTGTTTTCGCCACGCAAGAGAAAATTCATTTTGAACTGTGTGATGATTGCACTCGTCTCGCGCTCCACACACGACAAAAGCGTATAATGTCTCAGTGTCTATTGGCGTATTGGAGACTTCGAATGAAATGGATTTGTTGCCACGTCTTGTTTTGCACAATGTGTGTGTGTATGTGTGTATCGGGGTGACGGGTATTATCACCCGGGGAATTATTCCCCAGACTGAAAAAAACGGAAATTAAATTGGAATTATCACCCGGGGAATTAACGTCCAGGAATTATCACCCAGATCAATTGGAATTATCACCCGGGGAATTAACACCCAGGAATTATCACCCAACCAACTAGACTAATTGTGCATGTCTATAAGAGGATGCACAACCAACTAGACTAATTGTGCATGCCTCTAAGACGATGCACAACCAACTAGAATAATTGTGCATGTCTCTAAGACGATGCACAATTACCTAGACTAATTGTGCATGCCTCTAAGACGATGCACAATTAACTAGACTAATTGTGCATGCCTCTAAGACGATGCACAATTACCTAGACTAATTGTGCATGCCTCTAAGACGATGCACAACCACCTAGACTAATTGTGCATGTCTCTAAGACGATGCACAATTAACTAGACTAATTAAGCATGACTTCTCTCTCAGATAGCTGGGTGATAATGCCTGGGCGTTAATTCCCCGGGTGATAATTCCTATTGATCTGGGTGATAATTCCCGGGTGATAATTCCCAATTCAGTTGGTAATAATTTCTAAGCTACAAACTGCTAAGAAATCATTATCACATAGCTGGGTGATAATTCCTGGGTGTTAATTCCCCGGGTGATAATTCCAATTGATCTGGGTGATAATGCCTGGGTGTTAATTCCCTGGGTGATAATTCCAATTGATCTGGATGATAATGCCTGGGCGTTAATTCCCCTGGTGATAATTCCTATTCATCTGGGTGATAATTCCTGGGCGTTAATTCCCCGGGTGATAATTCCAGTCTGGGGGATAATTCCCCGGGTGATAATACATGTCGCCGTGTATCGGTATATTTTCCAGTTTTCGTTTATGTATGACATACACACACGGACTTTTGAAAACCGACACGTTTTCTGTTTCTGTGTTTTACTCGACTTTCTCATTTCACCATATAAAAATACACGCAAAATTCACAAAAAACCACTAAACGACGAAATAGAAAATGTGTTGGTTTTCAAAATTCGGCGAGTGTACTCACCCCGGAACGATAAAATCATATATGTGGTAGTAGGGCTACACTCGATCGTTACACTTCTGTACATAACACACACACACTCGCTAACGCTCGTTCGTGTTATGTACAGAAGTGTAACGATCTCATTACCACTCCTACCACATAATAATTATAAAATGGACGAACGTGTTCCATACCGCAACCCATAATTTGTGTTAGAGATATTGCTCACAGACACTAAATAATTTACAGTAAGGCTCGGAACGGGTTCGGGTTGACCTGATCAGTTCAGGTTATGACCCGAACCGGTCTTAGACCCGAACCGGAACTAAGACTTCGGGTTCAAACCGAACTTGACCCGAACCAGAATTTTCGATTTCGGGTTCAAACCGAACCCGACCCGAACCCGAAGTTATTCAACCCGTACTTGACCCGAACCCGAATTTCCATTTCGGGTTTGACCCGAACCTGACCTGAACCCGAAATTTTCAAATAGATCAGGTCCGGTTCGGGTGACCCGAAAATTTTACACTAAAAAATGCCAAAAATTTCGGGTTAACCCGAACCGGACCTGATTTATTTGAAGATCTCGGGTTCAGGTCAGGTTCGGGTCAAACCCGAAATGGAAATTCGGGTTCGGGTCAAGTACGGGTTGAATAACTTCGGGTTCGGGTCGGGTTCGGTTGGAACCCGAAATCGAAAATTTAGGTTCGGGTCAAGTTCGGGTTGAACCCGAAGTCTTAGTTCCGGTTCGGGTCAAGATCAGGTTCGGGTTCCGACCCGTTCCGAGCCATAATTTACAGTCTCCCTAGGTTTTCTCGACCTTATCTTTTTGAAATCAACGAATAGTTGACGTGACAACTTAAATGGGTTCCCATCTCCCCATGTAGCCAAGCATTTAAAAAAATATGTTTTTGCTGGTAAATTTTCTCCGACTATTACACATCAAATATCTAGCGTTTCAAAGCATTTTAAAATTCAAAATATTCAAAATGTACAAAAATTTCGATTCAAATAAATTTTCTAAAACACAATCCAATTACCGAATTAATGTGTTTTGAAGTTAGTAAATTAAGTTCCAGTTATGTCCACCTATAATATCGGGGAAAGAAATTGGTTTTCATTTTATCGTTTTCGTCTCTCTCTCTCTATCTCTCTCTCACACACACACTCTCTCTTCTGTAAATTATTTTCCATTTTGTCCTCACAAAATGGTCACATTTTCGATTACAAACGATTTCGCAACCGAAACTCAATGTGAGTCTATGGAACTTACCGCCTTACTGGACTGGACATGGCTAGTGGCGTTGCCACACCTAGCGCTTTTATTCTCTGTTGCATGGTCGGCGTTGCCGACGTTAATCGTGATTGCACTTGTCCTTGAATTTGATTCGGTTGAACAATGATCTGGGGCTGGTCGGGTGATATTGCGTCTGAATTGTATCCTCTAGATACTTCGAGTCCCCTGCACAATTATCAGCAACATTCGTCATTCGTCATTTCATCCAGCCCAAAAAACGATCTTACCTTTGCCTAGCGTGTGGACTGTGTCTTGCATGATACATTCGCATATTGTGTCGCGGTGAATCACCGCCACCGTCCATTGGAGGTAAGTAGAAATTCGAATTGTGTCTCTGTAACGGAGGTGTTGCTTCGCAGTCTTGACTCTGTGATGCTTGCGGTTCCATATCATTATCGGAACATTCTCGTCCAGGTGATAGCTGGAAAGTGAGTGTTAATGTCCGGTTATGTTCCATGGATAACGAACAAAACAAAAATGGCCGTTCGTTCAGCGCCACAGACATACCTTACTGTAGTGTGTCGTAGTTCCACCGGAACGTTGTCCATAGCCGTTACTGTGGTCGGTATAAGTTTTGACCTGTGTCAGTCTGTCTCGATCGTACATGGCTTGTTGTTGTACTGCACTGTTTACGGGTGGATGTCGTGGACCAGCATCTCGATCACTTGTAATTGTACTAATGGTTTGATTTTCTTTGGTCGAACGACGAGCGGCATACTTTTGTGGTTTCATTAAACTGTAAAAAAAGGGCGGAAAAAACAGAAAAATTTGAAATGCCCAAAGTGGGAATCGATGTCCGAAAAAGTCTACCTTGGATATTGTGGACCGAACTGTGTGTAACAACAGTTGTGCCAGCAACCTCGTGAAAATGGATTGTATCCTCCCTTGAATTTGCCAGTGACTTGTTCATTGGTGGTACGACCCCGCGATACCAATACCATGTGAAATCCGGTTAATCCGAATATGGGTATTGCCAGCACAATTACAATTCCCATTAAAACGATTCTACAAGTAAGCAAATCGAAACGGAAACGCTGCGGTGACACAATCGAAAATCTCAATTGGGATAAAGACATTGGTGTACTTACGCTACGATAGGCTCAATTTGAGCCAATTTTTCTTTGTGATTCAACACATAAACTAGACATAAACCGAATGTGCTTAGCATATGAATCGATAGCGATATTAAAAAAAAGAAGAAAAATCGATAATTCCTTCGCCCAATGCAATTATTCACCCAAGCTGTCGATGGAATGATGTTGGAATTAGTTTTGATTGAACATTTCATTTTACTTTTTTGGAAAGTTCAAATTGATTTTATTCAACAACAAAAAAACGAAAATACTTACGACAGTGATGATCGAATGTCTACAGAGAGAAGGATAAACAAAACCGAAAATCAATTGATTTGATACCGATTTTAGACCGACAAGAGAACAAGAATTCCACTCACCTCTATGCAATGATTGCATACCGAACAGTGTGAACATCTTGGCGGTCGATAAAATTTGCATGTCACACACCATTTCATACGAACAGTAATGCCATTTATTTCTGCATTCTTATAGAGTGGTGCGCGAAATTCGTCTTCTCGATCTTCGTCTGGCGGCGCTGGACAAATGAGTGCGCATTTTAGTGATATCATGACTCGGATTCAAAAAGTTTCTTCGTGTACCTTTTGGAATAACTCCTGGATCCATGAACGTGGCTAAAGTGAAATTTGCAAGAACGAAAAATGTGATGACTCCTTGGTATGCAGGAACCCATGGATGACGGAATATGTAGTACTGGCATCTGGAAAACAAAAACAAAAAAACTTAAGACCAATGAATCACTAAGAGTAGTTTTTCCTGGCGAGACAGGGTCAACTATAAAAATCATATAAATCGGCTCAAATTCACTACGTTTACTATATAAAAGAACATCATTCTACAATTGACGGTTAGACGTTTTGTCTTCCGGAAAAATTTTTCTTATAGTTTCAGGACCTTTATTACCATAGAATTATACTCGAGAGGTGACATGGTGGCGCTGTCGATCAAAGGAAACCACAAAAATATGTGGGAAACCAGACATGTTGAAATAGTAACAGTGCTACCTTGACATCTCTCGAGTGTAACTCTATGTTTATTACGGAAACATTGTGGCTTTCGGGACAAACATCCAGCCCACCAACTCCAGAAACTTAATTCTAAATGTTGAAGCCTAAAACAGTAAGCACACCAGTCCACACTCTTCGTGCAGGTCTAAGTGGATGGTTGTTTGCTGACACAAAAAAGTTTTCTCATGGGAACACACTAAGTTTTGGTTAACCATTTTTCACACAGCTGTCTCTGAAAGTACCTAACAAAGCTCAATTTGCCGAAAGCCACGACAAATCGGTCTCTAAATAGGGTTCCCATTCGTCCTCTTTTTAGAGGGTCCTCTTTTTTCATCTCGTTCTTCTTTTTTACTAAGAACATCACTTTTTTGAAGAAGACGAAGTCTTTGTCCGCTTTTTTTCAGCTCTTCTTCTTATTTAAGTAAATTTGATGCAGCTCATACCTAAAGAACGAAAAATTTTCACTGCGCGGATTTAACTAATAATCTTCTCTGTCAGAGAATCTTTGAACGGTAATACAACAAAATCTTCATTACGAAAAAAAAATTCGCTCGCTCCGCTCGCATTCTTTACCACCTCATTTTTTCATACATTAAAATAAAAGTTAGTCATTTTACAAGAATAGCGTAGCGTTGTGTGAGATACCAAAGATCACGCATGGATAAGGTAAAACGATGTCTGTATTCAGGTAATATGGAGTGGATGTTATCACTGAGATTATCAGGAAGATTTCAATGCATATTGTAGCATGTAGCCACAAAGAGCATGTATAGTTGCTGTAATTCCATGTCAGAAATTCACTTTTCGTCTCCTTTTTTGAATGTCAAGGCGTCCTCTTTTTGTCCTCTTTTTTGATGCCGAAATGTCCTCTTTTTCAAAATTCCCTTTTTTTATCGTTCAGTATCTCAAGTGATATGAGTATTGTCCATTAAATCACATGTAGGGAACACACGAGATTCCTGAATAAGTGTGAATTCGTAAAACCGAGCGACATACGTAAGGAAAAATAATTCTCAAAGTATAAGGTTTCACTTCTCACGTACATGGATTGGAAAAAATGTTAGGCGCGTCGTGATACGAAAAACACAAAACAAAACAGAGGATCGTTTTCCTACCTTGGAATGTTTACAAGTAGATACTACGAACGTTATAAAGGTTCTGTTTTCAAATTTTATTTAGAGGGATTCTTTTGAAAAACAGCCTGCCGAAATCGGACTCAGATGCTTGTGTGGCTAGTGGGAGGTGGTCAAAAGCTAGACCGAAAACATGCACTTTTCAAACAGAAATTTCTCAAGGTATACGAAACGTACATCGTCGTGTGCGGTGTCATTACAAAGGTAATGTTTTTAAAAGAATCCTTCTTATTCATGTTGGATTATACACTTGATATAATTCTATCTGGTGAAGACAAGTAGTCTAAATAAACAGCAGAGTCTAAGTGACCCTAGTTAAGAAAGAAAATTGTGAAAGTCACTTTCCAATAAACAGCCGAAAGGCAAAGTTGTGTTTCATTGGAGGTCTGGGTATAAGTGCTACCCGTAATATCCTGTAGCCATTCCACAACTTCCAACAGGTTATGGGCCCAGGTTATACAATTTTGGTGCTAATTCAGTATACAAAGTATAAAAAAACGGCAGTACCAGTTACATAAAGGCACTGGTTTGTGCGCAGTAACTGCAGAATCAGTTACGTAAAGAGTGGTGGCGGTAAACTCCGGAATTATGGTGTAATTTGTCTCTTATTTCTCTAAAGTCGGTAGACAACGAAATGGTTTCAAAAGTCAAGTCGATAGACAACACTTTCAATAGTTAAGCCGAAAGTCAAATGCCAAAATAGATTGTGAAAAATGAACATGACGGTGAAGTCAATCGGCCGGCAGTGTGGTCGATGGTTCATTTAAGATCAATTGGGATGGTGCAACGACTGAATTCGTACGATTGCTGAAAATCAGAATCAATGGAAACTGAGTGAGCAGTAGGGTGTGTCGATTTCAATTATTTTTTTTAGTCATTCCGGGTTCCGCCCTACCGCGATTCACCCTCGCACTAGCAATAATAATCAGCAAAATTTTTTTTTTTCTAAGTGAATATAAGCTTGCACCGTCACTTTTTCAAAAATTTTCGAGCTACACGAGATAGCTGGATTATGGGTCCGAACCAAAAAAAATCTACAGATGCTTTTGCAAAGTTTTCACTCTGTACGGCATCTAGAGGGTCTACTAGAACATACAAAAATTAAAAAAAGTTAAAAAAATGTTTTACCGTCATTTTGGTATAGCATCAAGTTTCACCGAGGTGGAATTTTCAAGAATTTTGTAAGTGGAAAAGTCATCTCACCTGGGTGAATTTTTTTCAAGCTATTGTTGTGATAGCTCATTTTGTAGGTATTTCAATAGCGCATCCAGCAAACATACAGTTTAGATAGATAAATTTAAATATTTTTTTGGTTTCACTGTTGGAAGGCCCAAAAATGGGGCATTTCTTTGGGTATTTTCGAAAACATAACAAATTGGCTTCTCTTAAAAAACGAAATCTTACTATTTTCAGCTTTTAAATGTGTTATTCATGAATAATATTTGAATTTATGTCAAAATTTTTCATTTACTTGCTGTATTTAAAATGTTAATTGTCTCCATACTCGAAGAAATGCCCAATTTTTGGGCCTTCCAACAGCGAAACCAAAAAATATTTAAATTTATCTATCTAAACTGTATGTTTGCTGGATGCGCTATTGAAATACCTACAAAATGAGCTATCACAACAATAGCTTGAAAAAAATTCACCCAGAAGAGATGACTTTTCCACTTACAAAATTCTTGAAAATTCCACCTCGGTGAAACTTGGTGCTATACCAAAATGACGGTAAAACATTTTTTTAACTTTTTTTAATTTTTGTATGTTCTAGTAGACCCTCTAGATGCCGTACAGAGTGAAAACTTTGCAAAAGCATCTGTAGATTTTTTTTGGTTCGGACCCATAATCCAGCTATCTCGTGTAGCTCGAAAATTTTTGAAAAAGTGACGGTGCAAGCTTATATTCACTTAGAAAAAAAAAATTTTTGCTGATTATTATTGCTAGTGCGAGGGTGAATCGCGGTAGGGCGGAACCCGGAATGACTAAAAAAAATAATTGAAATCGACACACCCTAGTATATGAGTGCTACCCGTAATATCCTGCAGCCATTCCACAACTTCCACAATCTCTAAACGGATAAAATCGTAAAATCAAAGTTACCAGGAGTGGAAATTATTAATTGTATAATATCGAAAGTTGATTGTGAAGCTACTTCCTACTCGACACGACATTCGTTTTTCGTCCTATACGATTTGATGCTATTCACGCCTAAACACAACCAAACGATGTCATCCGTTTTTAATTAATTTTTCGGTTAGCTGAGAGGCCAAATTCAATTTTATGATATTGCCTACTGCTCATTAAATGTTAAATGTGTTATCTCCGAGATAATATCTAAATAGATTCGGTTGCGATAAATTTACAGGTGTGACGTCACAGTATGAAAAAAAAAGGTTACATTCGGCGTGGTAATATTAGCTGAATAATCATTGAAAATGATTAGCTCCTGTTGGGACAGCAGTTTCAATTCATTATTTTATTTTTTTGCACACTCAATTTTGGAATGCATTCATCCTATTCGTTAACTTTGTTTTCCCATACTTACAATCGAACAATCCAAACAAAAACCACTTTGATTTCGAGTTTTGATTAAATTCGTTCTGATGCACTGATAGATTTGAACTCCGTGACTCGTAACATTCGAATACAAGCAAATCTTATTACAACTTTTCATAACTTTTCGAGTGTGGGTACCACAATATAGAATAGTTAACTCCCATCATATTGGATATTATTGTTTAAGTTTGTGCGGTTTTCCTTTATGGAATATAAGCTTCCAATCAAACTGGGACTAGGATAGGAATCATAATTCATTCATCATCGACTCAATGAATATTATCGACGTTCGTTCTATTGTCGTTGCTGAGTTTATTTCAACTTTTCTTTGTTTTTGTAGCTTACCGAAGAATAACGTTTAAACTGTGGCGCTTCGGTATATGCTTTCAGGGTGGGTCAGCATAATATGCAATCTATTTTAATATTTGTTTATGTTCGTTGCTGTTCATTGAATTGCAACTAATAAATAATTTTCTAAAATACAAATCGATTCGGGCAAAAAAAAATTTATCTTAAACATCACAATCAGGCCGATAACCAGCATTTCAAAGTGGATTAGTCGATACAATCATGTCCGGAGCGATAGCGGAGAAAAGAACGATGAAATTTTTTTTGAGACGCGGCAACTATAGGCGAGAATTTAAGTTTCTTTCCTTTGGCCTGTATCACCACAAATCCTATTCTATCTTGTTCGCGCTTCAAATACGAGCAAAACGAGCTATCACTCGACTATGTAGCTTTAAAATTACCGGAGATACATCGTTTTGAAATTGGCACTTTTCATAGAAAATGCACCAAATTGACTTTTCCCAAACAATCAAAATCTTTCAACTTACTCTGTATGTTTCTATCTGTCTATCTGTCTATCTATCTATCGACGGTCGATCTCGGAAACTAGTCAGCCAATCTCCATGAAATTTTGCAGGAACCTCAGGGTGGGCATAAAAATGAAAATGTGATACGCCATTACCCCAGGAAAAACCAGAATTTTGTTTTATTGGCCTCGAAGTGGTTTCTGAGTGTGGTTTTCGAGGGTCGGGAACGCGTTTTCGGCTGTAGCTTAGCTGTATTGAAACCTACAGAGGCGTGCGACCCATCAAATGAAAGGTATTCATAACACGATTCGAACAAAAAAATAATTTAAAAAATCGGGGCAGATTCGTTTGAGCTAGAGTGATTAGAGTGACCAAATTTTGAGCTACTCGAGCGTAGGATGAAAGGACTAATATTTTTTTGGGTTATGAGAGATAGAGAATTACTTTCTTCGGCAAAGTCTCAGAGTTTTACGAGTAGAACAGAGGGGCATTTGTGAAAAATGTCGAAAGTTGGAAATGGGTGGGTCAATTATGTTTTTAGAGGTATTTCTTGAATGGTGGCAGATAGAGAGTTACTTTCTTCGGCAAAGTCTCAGAGTTTTACGAGTAGAAAAGAAGGGCATTTGTGAAAAATGTCGAAAGTTGGAAATGGGGGGTCAATTGGGGTTTTAGAGGTATTTCTTGAATGGTGGCAGATAGAGAATTACTTTCTTCGTCAAATTTTCGAATTTCGTCAAATTTTCGATTTTCGTCAAATTTTCGATTTTCGTCAAATTTCGTCAAATTTTCGAATTTCGTCAAATTTTCGAATTTCGTCAAATTTTTGATTTTCGTCAAATTTTTGATTTTCGTCAAATTTTCGAATTTCGTCAAATTTTTGATTTTCGTCAAATTTTTGATTTTCGTCAAATTTTCGAATTTCGTCAATTTTTCGAATTTCGTCAAATTTTTGATTTTCGTCAAATTTTTGATTTTCGTCAAATTTTCGATTTTCGTCAAATTTTCGAATTTCGTCAAATTTTCGAATTTCGCCAAATTTTCAAATTTCGCCAAATTTCCGAATTTCTGTTATAAACTGTTATAAAAAGCAGTGTTCTAAAACTTCTAAAACGACTGATATCCCAACAAAAATCTCTTCGAGAAAAGTGTGACGCAGTCTTTGAAGTAGAATTTCTAAAATTAATGATATCGCTAGAGTTGACGCTTTCAGCTTCGTTACGCAAAAATTAAATTTTACACCCAGTTCAAACAAGCTGGCTCAGTTTTTCTCATCATCTGCCAAATAATTTTTACCAAAAAAAATTTGACTGGAAACAACCAAAATTTTACCAAAAAAATCTGCGTCGCAAAGTGGCAAATGTTCAGGAACAGACCAGCAAGAAAATTTATCTGCCACATGCGACGCAGATTTTTTTGCTAAAATTTTGGTTGTTTCCAGTCAAATTTTTTTTTGGTAAAAATTATTTGGCAGATGATGAGAAAAACTAAGCCAGCTTGTTTGTACTAAAATTGGGTGTAAAATTTAATTTTTGCGTAACGAAGCTGAAAGCGTCAACTCTAGCGATATCATTAATTTTAGAAATTGTACTTCAAAGACTGCGTCACACTTTTCTCGAAGAGATTTTTGTTGGGTGTTCATTAAAAAGAAAGAAGAAAAAGTGTCTTACTGTCGCAGAATTACAGGCAGGAACCGCCAATTACAATCTAATTTTCTCTATTCATTTCACAAGAGAACAACGTTACCAATCGTACGTTATAAAACTAATGCAGTAGCGTCAATATCGCATGGGAACGAATTGGATTGAAATTGTCGGTACTTATATTTCTCTCCCTTGGGCATATTTTTAAGTTCAACCGTTCACAAAATGAGAAATCTATACAAAACCATAGGTCTATGAGCTCATGAAAGGATCATTTGTAAACCACCTCAGCGATACATTCAATTTATTCCTACCGCACCGATTTTTCACTCTTCAAATTTAAATGCAGTTCCCGTGTGGTCATGTTAAGTGGATTTTAGATTAATTGCAAATCCACTATTGTTTCGATCAACAAGTGCCATTCCTTTCATACAAATGTTTGCAATAATATTCCGAACGCCAAATAGTTGGAGTCTCGTAATAATAACGAAATATGCGTTGAAATAGAACTGCGATATTCGCCACTTTTATGGCAAGAAAATTATATTTTTATTGGACTTTGGACATTTATCTTTCTTTTATCGGAAATGTTCGATTCCTTTAGCCGTAAGTGCCACTCATTATACCTGTTAAATACATTTCAACCGTCCATCAACAATAAACGCTGATTGAATCCCATAAAGTTAGCGTTTGATCGAAGAAAATGAAATCATCAAAAACGATTTACCCTTCCAACAAAAATCAAATCTGAAATTGATCCAATTACCTTCAACAAAAAACCGACCTCGATTCAGACACTTCGTTAAAATTGAAGTGGAAATTTGCAATGAACTCTGACCGATAAATACGCAGAAATAACGAAAATGTGATAAAAATGTCGATGTGTAAAGAGTGTTTGGGCTGAAGCGGTCGTGCACTTATCTCATTTTGACACCCCTCCGTTTCGTCACACAATGTATCAAACTAACATAAAATTCGAATAAAAAGAAGGAAAAACTGAACGAATTCCTGGAATATTGTCAAATTCCAGGAATTCAGTGGTTAGAACAATGAAAGCTTTTGAATTTCAACGTAGTTTCGTTGGATATTTTCATCCATTGACGTAATGGTTGATAGATTTTTGGGTTTGCTAATTGAAATTCAGAACCAAAACAAGTATACATTCGGGTCATCCGTAAATCTCATTCCCCACTAAGCGGTGCGGACGAAAGAATTGGGACAGGAATATCTGGCCAAAAAGACGAAATTTTAGAGTAGAAATTTATATTATTTTTAGGTCTTTTTTCCATAGTGTCACCAGGCAAATCAATTATTATTTGTTATCTGGTAACCGATCGCTCATAGCAGACATTGCAATTTGAAAGTTTGGTAGTTGTTGGTAGTTGGACCCCCAAAATATTTAGCAGCAAAGATGTTTCTTACTCGAGAGATGCACACCGACTGATGAATTTATTCGGCCTGCTGGTCTATTTACAAATCGAGTATTTGGTAGTTGACTACCAAAGTGGTAGTTGACTACCAAAGTGGTAGTTGACTACCAAAGTGGTAGTTGACTACCAAAGTGGTAGTTGACTACCAAAGTGGTAGTTGACTACCAAAGTGGTAGTTGACTACCAAAGTGGTAGTTGACTACCAAAGTGGTAGTTGACTACCAAAGTGGTAGTTGACTACCAAAGTGGTAGTTGACTACCAAAGTGGTAGTTGACTACCAAAGTGGTAGTTGACTACCAAAGTGGTAGTTGACTACCAAAGTGGTAGTTGACTACCAAAGTGGTAGTTGACTACCAAAGTGGTAGTTGACTACCAAAGTCGTAGTTGACTACCAAAGTGGTAGTTGACTACCAAACTAATACGGATGTTGTAGAGATGTTTCCTGTTTGAGAGCTGCACCCCGACTGATAAAAAAGGCGGCTCGGTTGCCTTCGAAAATTTGGTAGTTGAATACCAAAGTGGTACTTGAATGAGTACCAAGCTAGTAGTAAACAGAAATTGTTTTTATTTCTAATGCCAGTTGAATTAATTACAAATGAAATGAAACGTATACGATCTTCCTCAGCTGTAATCAGCGTTATCGTAGGGCACCATAGAATAATCCATAGTAGCTGACTCACCCACTTGTGCCGAATTGGAAACAGAAATTTTAAAAAAATATGAAAAAAGACTCACCAGGCTTCAGCCGGTCTATTCTTGTTTGTGTTTTATTGAGAACAGTAATTAAAACAACAAAAAATGGGAAAAGAAGGACAATATTGACTACCAAGTTAAAGCGTTAGCTTCAAAAGATTTGCCCGTAACATTTTATATAAAAGATGAGATGACTGCGAAGAATCACCGGCAGATTTCGGAGAGGTTCTTGTTACAATTTAATGAAAATTACGCCACTGCATAGTAAGCCCATGCAGGACTCATTCACTTTACGAATGTCAAAATAAGGGACTTGACCATAGTATGAAAATGAACTCAATTGAACACTGGAACAGTTTTATTAATTTCATTCGCAAAGTATATCAATGAAAGTAGATAAGTAGGTATGGCCAGTCCATACAAGTCGGAGCACATACGGATTTGCATGGCGCCACCTCAAACGAACTCATTTCTAGTGGAAATTTGCACTAGAAATGAGTTCGTTTGAGGTGGCGCCATGCAAATCCGTATGTGCTCCGGCTAGAACAAATTTGAACGTTTGGCCATACCTATCCATTTACTTTCATTGAAGTATATGGCTACTAGATAATTCAGTATCCCTAGTCAAATCAAGTGCTTCTGCCTGGTTTTACTCTGCCGTACTTGTGTTAGTCCTAATTTCAACGTCCAAATCAACTCGAAAGTATGAACTCAATGGAACAATTCCATTGAAAATTGCTGATGAAAATCACAACAATCGAGCTAAATATTATTGTCAGCAAAACAATAGAGACAGAAACAGGGATTCTTCTGAAAAACAGTAGACCGAAATCGGACGCATTTTCTATTGGAATTTTTTATATGTGCCCAGTAAGGTATTCGACCCCAGAAGCCAAAACCACTTTCAAAAAAATTCTTCGAAGTTTGTGTGGCTGGTGTGAGGTCATCAAAAACCGAAAACTTGCACTTTTCTTACAAAAATTTCTCCAGTTACACGAGCCGTACAGGGTCGTGTGGGGTGTCACTAGAAAGGTAATTGCATGTACTTCCAGGACAAATAGGGTCTTATTGGGTTAAAAATTCATCCACACTGAGATATGTACAGTTGAAGTTTTCAACCGAAAAAAGACTGAAAACTTACACTTTTCTTACAGAAATTTATCGAAGTACACGAAACGTACAGGGTCGTGTGGGGTGTCATTAGAAAGGTAATTGCATATACTTTCAGGGAAAGTAGAACTAACGGAAGTTTGGCGGCATCTAAGATTCAATATAAGCACTTAAACATTTCAACTTCTCATAATTCGTCGCAGATACTTCTAAGCCCCAAGACCCTATTTGCCCTGAAAGTGCATGTAATTACGTTTCTAATGACACCCCACACAACCATGTACGTTTCGTGTATCTCGAGAAATGTCTGTAAGAAAAGTGTAAGTTTTCAGTCTTTTTTTGGTTGAAAACTTCAACTGTGTATATCTCAGTGTGGATGAATTTTAAACCCAATAAGACCCTGAAAATGCATGCAATTACCTTTCTAATGACATCCCACACGACCCTGTACGGCTCGTGTAACTGGAGAAATTTTTGTAAGTGCATGTTTTCGGCTTTTGATAGAAAACGCGTCCGATTTCGGTCTGCTGTTTTTCAGAAGAATCCCTCAAAGCGAAAGTGGGTATCATTTGCAAAATGTTTAAATTTAGACACGAGAATGAATGACAACTTTTCCTTTTCCACGTCAATTTTCACTTAACCGTTATTGTTTACAATCCAAGTGTTTGCGACACACAATTTTTATTTCTCTATCAGTCATTATTCGTGTTGAATGCAGGCCTATCCACCGAACAAAGTTTATGCGATTTTAGTGGTAGACACAAAAAAAAGTCAAATGTATCGACCATCATCACCACCCCCTGTTTTAATTTGGGAATTCTAAATAAAATTAAAATTTCGCGAAGGTCAATGTCTGTAATGGGATACAGTACGGCTGAAGGTTGATGAATTAAACGGAATGAATTTTGATTAAAGTAGAATTGCAAAAGGTAAATACTTTCCGTTCAAATAAATATAAACAAAAACACGAAACAATTTACTGAACGTTTCGGTGGGATACTCCACACATTCAAGCTGTTAATTCGAGTTGCAATTGCATCACTTTACCATAAAATTTGTCGTAAAATACCATCGATGTTAGGCAATTGCCGAAGAAGACAATTAAAAGTTACTATAACAGAAAATCGTTGTTGCCGAAAACTATAACAGAAAATTAAAAAACGATTGTTTTTGAACAACATTCAACAGGGCTGGTACAAAAATCAAAAATGTTCTAAGCAGCGACAATAAAAATTGTTCTAAGTTACACCCCTGTGATATCCACAAATCTGCCCTGGAGAACTCTTTTTTTTTCAAGGCGACTGCATAGTCGATTTTTTATGTTGTTGTATGTTGTTGTAGTTATCCAAAGATGGAATATTTATTTTCAATCATGTCTACTACCAAAATAATGCAATCGACTTCGTACAACACTCCTCAAAATGTTCATTAAAATTCCTGACGATTTTCACACCGAATTTGATTCAAATGAAATGCCGATTTACCAGTCACTTGTAATCAGTACGGTCATTGCAATCAGATTTACCGAGAGGCGAAAAATTGCACACAATTTTTTTTTGTAATATCAACTTACGGATAATAGAAAAACAGGAAAGTTGTGCCCAACAAGATTGTCCATGCGAACGTCGCTGGGATATATCTTGTTTTGACATCGCATTTTGGCATTATGTGAACTTGGTCCAACTAACTAGTCATAAATCAGATTGAATAGCACTTATTTGATGGAAAAATTAGAAAATTTTGTTCTTTCAAATTCACTTTTTTGATATCACAAGTTTTTACTCGATTTTTTTACTCGGTAGACAAGAACATGGCCGCTGTGTGCAGCTTTCATTTTGAAATGTCACAATAATGTCAAAGTTTTATCGTAAACATAAGAAGGGACCCGTACGAATAGTGTACGCTAGCTGGTCGATAAAATGTCAGGTATCTTGAAACTACACTGCAACACTGCATATTTTAGTGTGTTCGTTTAAGCTTCCCTTTTTGTTATTGTTATCTCTTATTAAAATTGGGAAAAGTGATAACTGAATAGGTTTCTTCCAAGGCCATTCAAATCAATCGTCATCCCCGTCATCCACAGAGAAACCAACACAACCTCACTTTGAAGTTTTAACAAACAAATTTGTTTAAGTTGCGGTTATGTTTGCTTCTGTGGATGACGGTCGGTTGTTTTCGGCCTGTCAAAATTCGTTTTGACCGTACGATGGAAGAAACCTATAGGTTTGTTCCAAGGTCATTTTGAAATGTCAAATTTCATCCACAGAAGGCAACTTAACCTCAACTTTCAGGTTGACGAAAATTTTAACGAAAAATTTACAAAGAAATTTGTTGACGTTTAGGTTATGTTCATCTCTGTGGATGAAATCGTCAGCGTTCGTGTTGTCAAAGTTCGGGTTTAGAGTTATTTGGAACAAACCTATAGCCCTCTTAAATTGCACTTTTTCGTCGTTCGACCCTAAAAAGCTGACCAGCCCTATAAAATTACTTTTTTTCCGACCCCAATCTCTAGACCTACTCAACCGATATATTGCTCATACCTTCGAACTCGGTCGCAGTTACTTCAAGTAATCCCGAGAAGGGATCCGAGTTCGATAGGTCTGTTCCAAAGCTATACGAATGGTCAAATTACTTTCAAATTTCATCCATAGAGACATAACCTCATCTGTGGATGAAATCGTGTTCGTTGAAAATTCGTGTTTACAGTTGCTTGGAACAATAACCTAAATGTTACAAACTGATGAGTTAGAGAGCAACGTAAACGTGACAGATGCACAATTACAATTCCGATTTGAGTTGTAATTATGCATCTGTCACCTTTACGTTGCTCTCTAAATGGTCAGATAAGACCGCTTCGTACGGGTCTAAAAATTAGAGAATGTAGTAGCATTGATATTTCTTAACCTATTTCACTATACCTACTTTTTACACCTTTTCTCCTATATGACAGATGAAATTTCTCATAGAGTTAGTTTCACATTAGAGTGTACTGGGTATTTTGCATAAAAGATTCCAAAAATCAAGTTTCTTTGTACGAACAAATTTACTCGCGCGTTCTCTCGAAATAGTTATTTGTGTATCTGTTTTGGACGATTGTTTTTAGGCAATTTCGCTTGTTGTAGCCCGAACGAAGTGAGGGCTACATGCGAAAGTGCCTAAAATCGATCGTCCAAAACAGATACTCAAAAAAATTTTCATGTAAGGGGTCGAAAACCTGAGAAAAATATCGAAACTCCCTCATTTTCGGCCCCGACACATGAAATAGTTATTTGTGTATCTGTTTTGGACGATTGTTTTTAGGCAATTTCGCTTGTTGTAGCCCTAACGAAGTGAGGGCTACATGCGAAAGTGCCTAAAATCAATCGTCCAAAACAGATACTCAAAAAAATTTTCATGTAAGGGGTCGAAAACCTGAGAAAAATATCGAAACTCCCTCATTTTCGGCCCCGACACATGAAATAGTTATTTACGTATCGATTAAGGAGGCTGAAAGAGTTACGTATTAAGTTTTATATGCTGCCTACTTGTGACGAAAGTTAAAAAAACAAAAGCTACAATATAAACTTTGTAGCCGCTGAACTCAATTTGTGTGTCACCGCCTTCGTGATCAACTCAGAGTTGTCTTAACCTGGTTCTTTCAGAACCTTGTATGGCTTTACTATTTCATGCATGTCTTCAAATAATATGTGACATGTAAAGCTCGAACCACATTGAGTGCTATTCCCAAGGTTCTGAAAGAACAGGTTAAGACACTTACGAAGGCGGGTGAAACACAAATCTTGACAATTCAGACATGTATATTGTTTGAAAAGTCAACTTGAAAACAAATTTTCTTTTTGTTAAGTTGAAATCGTCATATAAAATTTTCCAAACCTAGTTGGCGCTACAGGAAAATTTTGATCACAACGCCTTCGTGATCAACTCGAAAGTGTCTTAACCTGTTCTTTCAGAACCTTGGCTATTCCAGCCTAATACATACTTACCTTGTCTTGATGGATTGTTTCACTTTATAGCCGAGGTCAGAAACGTTCCGTGCTGTTCCACAAAGCAGTTAACTATTTCTAGAAGTCGTGTGGCTGGCTATATTTAATATACGACAGTAATATCGCGATAAAATGATCGGTACATACGATTCATCTACAATTTGTTTTATTAATTTTTAAATTTTTAAATCATTCGCGCTCATTTCATTCCGTTTAATGTCAAACACGTACTAGAGATGTGTCGAAGCCGTCGAAGCCATCTTTGAATTCATTTTTTGAATGTCTCTCAATTTTGCTTCGTGTTGTTGATGTGTATACGGAAAGTGTGTTTGTTGAATAAGATTTTGTAATTACGGCAATATTGTTGTGTAAAAGAAATTTAGCTAGTCTTTGTCTACGTAAAAATGTCCCGATCAGTACGTGCAGAAACGCGAAGTCGCGCCAAGGATGATATTAAAAGAGTTATGCTAGCGGTCGACAAAGTTAGACATTGGTACATATATACAAAATGACTTATGTCGATGGAAAATGTTCGCCACAGATTTTCTGATAGTCCAAATTTTGTTTACATTTTCGCAGGGAAAAGAAATGGGTAAACATTGGCGACACAACAATGAAAATCTTCAAATGGGTTCCAATTTCATCGAACATCGAACAGAAAAAGAAAATTCTGAAAACCGAAAACAAGGAGAACACAAAATCGAATACAGAGCATTCGAACTCACATCAGTCGTCCAATTTCGGAATAACAACGGAGGACTCGAATACTTGTGAGTTAGCACGTCGGAATGATAAATCTTTTGACGGAAGTGGGAACACGTTGATTGTGAATATGATTTTGTCAATTGCAGGCTTTTCCATGGTTAGTGATTCACAAGGCCCGACCGAATTTGTGTCGAGCATGCCGTTTTCGGAAGACTCAAACTCTCAAGGAAATTTCAATAAAATTATTTAAAGAATCAATGGGCCCGCGCACAGATCGACAACCATTTCTGTTCCAATATCAAATGTTATATGGAACGGGGGACTGATGATGGCAGAACCGATATTAAGTACTGACACAATGTTAATGTCCGTATAGCATGTTGTATTGAGTTTGTGAATTAATTTTCCGTTTTTAATTTAAGATAAAATTAGTTTTTAAGCGATAATTTGTGCTTATAATTAGTAACTGATGGTGAGTAAGTAAATTGTAAGTTGAGTCAATTGGTCTGCATTTTTATCGGAAATACCTTGGTCCGGGGCAAGAAACCCAGAAACCCAGAAAAACTTGACAAATCCTTCAAATTACTCAAATTCTAGAACTGATAGCATGATATACCATGTAAAGTGGTAAAACTAACATAACATAACCTCAACAATCCAAAAAGTCCAGAAGGGAACCCAATAAAACCTCAGATATCCTTCATAATACTTACGTTCTAGAGCTGGGAACATATTGTGCATATGCAGTGACATAATTTAGGAACTGACCCACTACCACCTCAACAGTTCAATAAATCCTGAAGAGAATCCAAAAAAAACTCAGAGATCCTTCAAAATCCTTAAATTCTAGAACAGGGAGCATGTTTCCGTGAAAATATGAAACTCGGTTATGCCTTGAGTTACTAAAATTTACAGAAAATACAACTTTAGGTCGATTGTCATGGAGCGTGTGATTATTTACTCTAAATGTATTTTGACGTGAAGAACATGTGGTGAATTCACTGTTACGGACATATCTCCGGAACGAGCTGTCCGATTTCAATAAATAAACGAGCCATCAGAACAGTCGGAGCGTTTGCTGCGACTGAGCCCCGTACAAACCCGTATATCTATTGCGTACGTGACCCTAGTGCGTCTGTCACCCTACTTTGACCGTAAGCCGGTTAATGTAGTTAAAGTAAAATTATTATGAATTGTGTACATCTTAAAAATTGCGCATAGCGCAATTACGAAGCCCCGTACGACGTTCCTTTCAAATGAAACAAAAATTTCAAATCGCCCTAAAATTTTAATTTTTTTGAGTATAAATACTCATAGGGCCTAGTATCGGCCTCAGTCCGAGGACCCAAATTTAAAAAAAATTTCAACTACATTCTATTCGGCCTTTGATTACCTTCCAAATGAAACCAAAATTACGAAAAACGAATGAAATTTACTCGAGTTCTATGTAAAATACACATAGGGCCCTAGTAGCGGCTTAGTCCCAGGTCCCAAATTTAATTTGTTTTCAACAACATTCTATGCGGCCTTCGATTACCTTCCAAATCAAACAAAAATTACGAAAAACGGATGAAATTTACTCGAGTTCTATGTAAAATACACATAGGGCCCTAGTAGGATTTCACTTCTAAGGCCCTAACTCACGGTCCACTCACCCGATTTTAAAAAACTTTTTTTTCCTGGATTGGTATTGACAATACCTATCACTTGCCATGTCATTTACATTTCCATCGTTTGTTTTGCCAAAAATATCACCAAAAGACCTTAAATCACTTAGGTGGCCCTAACTCACGAAGGGCCGACCCGAATATGCCCATCTTCGAACTTAGCCTCACTATTTCGACTATCTTTCAGGGAAAAAAAAATTTGAAATCGGATTTGATTTACTCAAGATATCGACGTGACGGACAGACGGACAGAAGGACAGACGGACAGAAGGACAGACAAAATTTTTATTGTGGATTCGTCATCTATGAACATAGGCAAACACTTTGCCCTTACCGTCTGCTTCGAAATCCATCAATTACACACGGCATCGTAATCCTATAAGCCACTTTGTACTTCATACGGGTCTAAAAAACGAAAACGTAGCTCTTTAAACTCTCTATAAACCTTTTGAAGAAAATTTTTGCGAATTTACAGTCTTTCTATCGGTTTCAGAGATTTTCCTTTGAGGAATAAATATTTTTCGACTTTGACCAATTTTTTCCGCCATTTTGGATTCAAATGTCAAAAAATAAATTTTTAGACTTTTCTCTAAAACTTATCCTTTGGAAGTGGATTGATATCTCTTCTCGCTTTAGAATGAAAAATCATAGAAAAAAAAGTTACATAACGGCCGCTCACCAGAGAACCATTGAGCTGCCGTCTTGGCCCCTCATCATTTTAGAATCAGGAATCGATACAGAACAATCATCGTTATAACCATTTTCTAAGATGCACGATTAGGCCCTTTTTCAGCCTAAGAAAGTCCACTAGAGAAATTTCGGTAAGTGTAAGTTTTCAGACTTTTTTCGTTGAAAACTTCAACTGCACATTTTCAGTTTGGATGAATTTTTGCATTAAGACCCTGTTTGCCCAGAAAGTAAATGCCATTACCTTTCTAATGACACTTAACTTCATTTCATATCTATTTCATCGTATTGAATAAGACAAATGAGAAAGGAACGAATGAACAGTTCCTACAGTTCCTACAAAGTAAGCTGTTATTTTTTTGGAAGCGCATTTATTTCTGGCAATTCGTTTGTGCAGAATAGAAATCGGAACTGAACGTAAGACGCAGATCGTTTAGGACTTTCATTTTAACATTTTCGTATTTCAGTTCGAATTCGTCGTTGATGTCTTTGAGTCGGTGTTGAATAACGGCCTTATTGATCTCAATATTTTCACCTTCAGTCGTAAATCGCTCAAAGTCTTCGTCCTTAAATTGATTTTCGTATTTCGTAAAGAAGACCTTAAATTGTTGCGATTCTTTGTCGCATTCGTACAGTTTCTCTTCCAATTCCATGCGAATGTCCTGGAATTTCGATTTGAATTCGGCCAAACATTCGTGAAAAACAATTTCCGATACTTCTTCGTTCAACGGCTCGTTCTTACCGTAGATGATCAAATATGGTGCCACATAATCCGGATCGGAGCGCATGGCCAGTTCATGTTGCTCTTTCAACATTTCATATTTAGCCATTCGTATTCGACGCGCTGCTTCATTGCGTAACGGATCAAAAATGCTGAATTTCAATTGCGGATTGTTCAATTCGTTCTGACGCACTTGTATTAGATCGCTGATGTCCTCGCACACACGCCGATAGTCCTTTCGGCACCGTTCCTCTTCACGCAGTTCCTGCAGGAAAATTAAATACAATTCGACCTGGGACGGATCTTTCAGCACGGAACTGGAATTGTATCCTTCTGTGTAGGACATATCGAATATATATTCACATCCATAGTCCGGCTTAGGTGGTTTGATGAAACGTCTGGTAGTAGCTGTGACTGCGTCCGTTGCATACTGGTATTGAATGAAAATATCACTGTCGGTCACATGGCGTACAGCAACGTCTTGGTTAAATTTTCTACTTTTGTTGCGATTGTACTTTTCGATGACTTCAACCAGCACTCGATTACTCTGCCCACGAACAGTTTTCACGTCGACTTTGAACTCCCGAAAGTACAGACAATTCCGTCGAGAATGGAAGTGTTCTCGGATGTAGTCATTCTCCACTTCCAATTTCATCAACGAATCCGCCCGGGTGATGTGATAAAATTCCAGAATTTTATGATTTTTGTCTTCGGTGTCGTATGTGTAGTATTTGAGACTGTCACAACGGCCTTTTATAAAATACTCTTCGATTTCGTTCGTTTCGTAGTTTATTTTGATGAGGTACAACAGATCCGATCGATTTTCGTACCATTCCCATCGAAGTAACGGCTTCTCATAGTCGAGTGTCTCGAATGTAGTCAGCCTTGTCATCAAACCATTTTTATTTTTGAACGGTGCGAATCGTTCATACCTCGTTCTCATGTAGTCGATGCATTTCTCACCACCAGGATATCGTTCCTCGAATTCCGAATTACTTATGTGTAACTGTTTGACCCAAGAAAATGGCATGTCCAAATATTTGCCGTCTGACCCGTCGTCATTACCTTCTGTTTCATCGTCACCCACATCATCATCGTGCAGAAAATGTTCCCAGCAGTTTGAATCGCTAACATCCCAACTCATGTTCAATATGTCGGTTATTGGCTCTTGACGATTAATGTAATAATTTTTGTGATTCCAAACACTTTCAATGGCAATATACGTGGGCTCGTTAGCCTCAAATCGGAAACCGGTTGAGGGTTCTATGAAAAACACGGACGTTGTATCCGGTGCGATGTCCTCTTTCGGATGTTCAAGCGAGTTCTCGTCTATTTTCGATTCTGAATCCTCAATTTTACGAGGCTCCGGCTGTGATGG